>NC_037675.1:40511729-40642982 GCF_003255815.1 Theropithecus gelada | reverse complement strand
ATATCTCTCAAACTTCCTGAGCCCAGTACAAACACCACCTGGAAGGTCTCCGATAAGGAGACAGCCGTTCAAGGTTTTACTGAAAGCGCGGGAACCGAAAGAATTCCTTTGTTCCCCTGTAACTTTCGGGCTATAAAAAAGCAAGCACTCGCATTGTTCGGGGCCCTCTTGTATGCTGTGTAATGGAGGGACAAGGTTCGAACTTGTCATAAAGATCCTTGCCGCTTGGCTTTGACTCTGGACTCTGGTGGTCTTCTTTGGGGAACAGAGGGTCTGGGCATAACAGGGCACACCAGGAGATTATATCCCACACCTGGCCGGGAGGGTCCCACGCCCACGGAGCCTTCCTCATTGCTAGCACAGCAGTCTGGATCTACCCACAAGGCAGCAGCGAGGCTGGGGGAGGGGCGCCCGCCATTGCTGAGGCTTAAGTAGGTAAACAAAGCCCTGGGAAGATCGAACTGGGTGGACCTCACAGCACCTCAAGGAGGCCTGCCAGTCTCTGTAGACTCCACCTCTGGGGACAGGGCACAGCTAAACAACAACAACAACAACAAAAAGGCAGCGGAAACCTCTGCACACGCAACCGACTCTGTCTGACAGCTTTGAAGAGAGCGGTGAATCTCCCAACACAGAGATTGAGATCTGAGAACGGACAGACTGCCTGCTCAAGTGGGTCCCTGACTCCTGAGTAGCCTAACTGGGAGACATCCTCCACTAGGGGCAGACCGACACCCCACACCTCACACGGTGGAGTACACCCCTGAGGGGAAGCTTCCAAAGCAAGAGTCAGACAGATACACTCACTGTTCAGCAATATTCTATCTTCTGCAGCTTCTGCTGCTGATACCCAGGCAAACAGGGTCTGGAGTGGACCTCAAGCAAACTCCAACAGACCTACAGCTGAGGGTCCTAACTGTTAGAAGGAAAACTAACAAACAGGAAGGACACCCACACCAAAACCCCATCAGTAAGTCACCATCATCAAAGACCAGAGGCAGATAAAACCACAAAGATGGGGAAAAAGCAGGGTAGAAAAAAATAAGAGCGCATCTCCCCCTCCAAAGGAACGCAGCTCATCGCCAGTAATGGATCAAAGCTGGACGGAGAATGACTTTGACGAGATGAGGGAAGAAGGTTTCAGTCCATTAGAATTCTGGCCATAAATGAAGGGACAGAGATGAAAACCATGACACGAGAAATACGTGACAAATGCACAGGATTCAGTAACCGACTCGATCAACTGGAAGAAAGAGTATCAGCGATTGAGGATCAAATGAATGAAATGAAGCGAGAAGAGAAATCTAAACAAAAAAGAAGAAAAAGAAATGAACAAAGCCTCTGGGAAGCTCGAACTGGGTGGAGCTCACAGCAGCTCAAGGAAACCTGCCTGTCTCTGTAGACTCCACCTCTGAGGACACGGCACAGTAAACAATAACAAACGCAGCAGAAACCTCTGCAGACGCAAACAACTCTGTCTGACAGCTTTGAAGAGAGCAGTGGATCTCCTAACACGGAGGTTGAGATCTGAGAAGGGACAGACTGCCTGATCAAGTGGGTCCCTGACCCCTGAGTAGCCTAACTGGGAGACATCCCCCACTAGGGGCAGTCTGACAACCCACACCTCACAGGGTGGAGTACCCGCCTGAGAGGAAGCTTCCAAAGCAAGAATCAGACAGGCACACTGGCTGTTCAGCAATATTCTCTCTTCTGCAGCCTCTGCTGCTGATACCCAGGCAAACAGGGTCTGGAGTGGACCTCAAGCAATCTCCAACAGACCTACAGCTGAGGGTCCTGACTGTTAGAAGGAAAATTATCAAACAGGAAGGACACCTACACCAAAACCCCATCAGTACGTCACCATCATCAAAAACCAGAGGCAGATAAAACCACAAAGATGGGGAAAAAGCAGGGCATAAAAGCTGGAAATGCAAAAAATAAGAGCACATCTCCCCCGGCAAGGGAGCGCAACTCATCACCAGCAATGGATCAAAGCTGGATGGAGAATGACTTTGACGAGATGAGAGAAGAAGGCTTCAGTCCATCAAACTTCTCAGAGCTAAAGGAGGAATTACGTACCCAGCGCAAAGAAACTAAAAATCTTGAAAAAAAAGTGGAAGAATTGATGGCTAGAGTAATTAATGCAGAGAAAGTCATAAACGAAATGAAAGAGATGAAAACCATGACACGAGAAATACGTGACAAATACACAAGCTTCAGTAACTGACTCGATCAACTGGAAGAAAGAGTATCAGCGATTGAGGATCAAATGAATGAAATGAAGCAAGAAGAGAAATCAAAACAAAAAAGAAGAAAAAGAAATGAACAAACCCTTCAAGAAGTATGGGATTATGTAAAAAGACCAAATCTACGTCTGATTGGGGTGCCTGAAAGTGAGGGGGAAAATGGAACCAAGTTGGAAAACACTCTTCAGGATATCATCCAGGAGAACTTCCCCAACCTAGTAGGGCAGGCCAACATTCAAATCCAGGAAATACAGAGAACGCCACAAAGATACTCCTCGAGAAGAGCAACTCCAAGACACATAATTGCCAGATTCACCAAAGTTGAAATGAAGGAAAAAATCTTAAGGGCAGCCAGAGAGAAAGGTCGGGTTACCCACAAAGGGAAGCCCATCAGACTCACAGCAGATCTCTCGGCAGAAACTCTACAAGCCAGAAGAGAGTGGGAGCCAATATTCAACATTCTTAAAGAAAAGAATTTTAAACCTAGAATTTCATATCCAGCCAAACTAAGTTTCATAAGTGAAGGAGAAATAAAATCCTTTACAGATAAGCAAATGCTTAGAGATTTTGTCACCACCAGGCCTGCCTTACAAGAGACCCTGAAGGAAGCACTAAACATGGAAAGGAACAACCGGTACCAGCCATTGCAAAAACATGCCAAAATGTAAAGACCATCAAGGCTAGGAAGAAACTGCATCAACTAACGAGCAAAATAATAAGTTAATATCATAATGGCAGGATCAAGTTCACACATAACAATCTTAACCTTAAATGTAAATGGACTAAATGCTCCAATTAAAAGACACAGACTGGCAAACTGGATAAAGAGTCAAGACCCTTCAGTCTGCTGTATTCAGGAGACCCATCTCACATGCAGAGACATACATAGGCTCAAAATAAAGGGATGGCAGAAGATTTACCAAGCAAATGGAGAACAAAAAAAAGCAGGGGTTGCAATCCTAGTCTCTGATAAAACAGACTTTAAACCATCAAAGATCAAAAGAGACAAAGAAGGCCATTACATAATGGTAAAGGGATCAATTCAACAGGAAGAGCTAACTATCCTAAATATATATGCACCCAATACAGGAGCACCCAGATTCATAAAGCAAGTCCTTAGAGACTTACAAAGAGACTTAGACTCCCATACAATAATAATGGGAGATTTCAACACCCCACTGTCAACATTAGACAGATCAACAAGACAGAAACTTAACAAGGATATCCAGGAATTGAACTCATCTCTGCAGCAAGCAGACCTAATAGACATCTATAGAACTCTCCACCCCAAATCAACAGAATATACATTCTTCTCAGCACCATATCGCACTTACTCCAAAATTGACCACATAATAGGAAGTAAAGCACTCCTCAGCAAATGTACAAGAACAGAAATTATAACAAACTGTCTCTCAGACCACAGTGCAATCAAACTAGAACTCAGGACTAAGAAACTCAATCAAAACCGCTCAACTACATGGAAACTGAACAACCTGCTCCTGAATGACTACTGGGTACATCACGAAATGAAGGCAGAAATAAAGATGTTCTTTGAAACCAATGAGAACAAAGATACAACATACCAGAATCTCTGGGACACATTTAAAGCAGTGTGTAGAGGGAAATTTATAGCACTAAATGCCCACAAGAGAAAGCTGGAAAGATCTAAAATTGACACTCTAACATCGCAATTAAAAGAACTAGAGAAGCAAGAGCAAACACATTCGAAAGCTAGCAGAAGGCAAGAAATAACTAAGATCAGAGCAGAACTGAAGGACATAGAGACACAAAAAACCCTCCAAAAAATCAATGAATCCAGGAGTTGGTTTTTTGAAAAGATCAACAAAATTGACAGACCACTAGCAAGACTAATAAAGAAGAAAATAGAGAAGAATCAAATTGACGCAATAAAAAATGATAAAGGGGATATCACCACCGACCCCACAGAAATACAAACTACCATCAGAGAATACTATAAACACCTCTATGCAAATAAACTGGAAAATCTAGAAGAAATGGATAATTTTCTGGACACTTACACTCTTCCAAGACTAAACCAGGAAGAAGTTGAATCCCTGAATAGACCAATAGCAGGCTCTGAAATTGAGGCAATAATTAATAGCCTACCAACGAAAAAAAGTCCAGGACCAGACGGATTCACAGCCGAATTCTACAAGAGTTACAAGGAGAAGCTGGTACCATTCCTTCTGAAACTATTCCAATCAATAGAAAAAGAGGGAATCCTCCCTAACTCATTTTATGAGGCCAACATCATCCTGATACCAAAGCCTGGCAGAGACACAACAAAAAAAGAGAATTTTAGACCAATATCCCTGATGAACATCGATGCAAAAATCCTCAATAAAATACTGGCAAACCAGATTCAGCAACACATCAAAAAGCTTATCCACCATGATCAAGTGGGCTTCATCCCTGGGATGCAAGGCTGGTTCAACATTCGCAAATCAATAAACATAATCCAGCATATAAACAGAACCAAAGACAAGAACCACATGATTATCTCCATAGATGCAGAAAAGGCTTTTGACAAAATTCAACAGCCCTTCATGCTAAAAACGCTCAATAAATTCGGTATTGATGGAACGTATCTCAAAATCATAAGAGCTATTTATGACAAACCCACAGCCAATATCATACTGAATGGGCAAAAACTGGAAAAACTACCTTTGAAAACTGGCACAAGACAGGGATGCCCTCTCTCACCACTCCTATTCAACATAGCGTTGGAAGTTCTGGCTAGGGCAATCAGGCAAGAGAAAGAAATCAAGGGTATTCAGTTAGGAAAAGAAGTCAAATTGTCCCTGTTTGCAGATGACATGATTGTATATTTAGAAAACCCCATTGTCTCAGCCCAAAATCTCCTTAAGCTGATAAGCACCTTCAGCAAAGTCTCAGGATACAAAATTAATGTGCAAAAATCACAAGCATTCGTATACACCAGTAACAGACAAACAGAGAGCCAAATCATGAATGAATTTCCATTCACAATTGCTTCAAAGAGAATAAAATACCTAGGAATCCAACTTACAAGGGATGTAAAGGATCTCTTCAAGGAGAAATACAAACCACTGCTCAGTGAAATAAAAGAGGACACAAACAAATGGAAGAACATACCATGCTCATGGACAGGAAGAATCAATATCGTGAAAATGGCCTTACTGCCCAAGGTAATTTATAGATTCAATGCCATCCCCATCAAGCTACCAAGGAGTTTCTTCACAGAATTGGAAAAAACTGCTTTAAAGTTCATATGGAAGCAAAAAAGAGCCCGCATCTCCAAGACAATCCTAAGTCAAAAGAACAAAGCTGGAGGCATCACGCTACCTGACTTCAAACTATACTACAAGGCTACAGTAACCAAAACAGCATGGTACTGGTACCAAAACAGAGATATAGACCAATGGAACAGAACAGAGTCCTCAGAAATAATACCACACTTCTACAGCCATCTGATCTTTCAGAAACGTGAAAGAAACAAGAAATGGGGAAAGGATTCCCTATTTAATAAATGGTGCTGGGAAAATTGGCTAGCCTTAAGTAGAAAGCTGAAACTGGATCCTTTCCTTACTCCTTATACGAAAATTAATTCAAGATGGATTAGAGACTTAAATGTTAGACCTAATACCATAAAAATCCTAGAGGAAAACCTAGGTAGTACCATTCAGGACATAGGCATGGGGAAAGACTTCATGTCTAAAACACCAAAAGCAACGGCAACAAAAGCCAAAATTGACAAATGGGATCTCATTAAACTAAAGAGCTTCTGCACGGCAAAAGACACTACCATCAGAGTGAACAGGCAACCTACAGAATGGGAGAACATTTTTGCAATCTACTCATCTGACAAAGGGCTAATATCCAGAACCTACAAAGAACTCAAACAAATTTACAAGAAAAAAACAAACAACCCCATCAAAAAGTGGGCAAAGGATATGAACAGACATTTCTCAAAAAAAGACATGCATACAGCCAACAGACACATGAAAAAATGCTCATCATCACTGGCCATCAGAGAAATGCAAATCAAAACCACAATGAGATACTATCTCACACCAGTTAGAATGGCGATCATTCAAAAGTCAGGAAACAACAGGTGCTGGAGAGGATGTGGAGGAATAGGAACACTTTTACACTGTTGGTGGGATTGTAAACTAGTTCAACCATTATGGAAAACAGTATGGCGATTCCTCAAGGATCTAGAACTAGAAGTACCATATGACCCAGCCATCCCATTACTGGGGATATACCCAAAGGATTATAAATCATGCTGCTATAAAGACACATGCACATGTATGTTTATTGCGGCACTATTCACAATAGCAAAGACTTGGAATCAACCCAAATGTCCATCAGTGACAGACTGGATTAAGAAAATGTGGCACATATACACCATGGAATACTATGCAGCCATAAAAAAGGATGAGTTTGTGTCCTTTGTAGGGACATGGATGCAGCTGGAAACCATCATTCTTAGCAAACTATCACAAGAACAGAAAACCAAACACCGCATGTTCTCACTCATAGGTGGGAACTGAACAATGAGATCACTTGGACTCGGGAAGAGAAACATCACACACCACGGCCTATCATGGGGAGCGGGGAGGGGGGAGGGATTGCATTAGGAGTTATACCTGATGTAAATGACGAGTTGATGGGTGCTGACGAGTTGATGGCTGCAGCACACCATCATGGCACAAGTATACATATGTAACAATCCTGCACGTTATGCACATGTACCCTAGACCTCAAAATATAACAATAATAAAAATAATAATAATAATAATAATAATAAATAAATAAAAAAGAAAAAGAAAAAAAGAGAATTTTAACTTATCAAATCTTTGGGGATTTGATTAACATTCCATTGAGTTTATAATTTTTAAGGAATTGCCACTTCTAAATTCTGAAATTCCTGTCAAAGAATATAGCAGTACATCAATACTTTTATTAGGGCTTTTTTTTACTTTTCTTAGTAAAGTTTTAGAATATTTTCCACAAACACCTCCACATATTTATTACATTTATTCCTTGGTATCTTTTAGTTTTTGTTTCTATGACAAATGCCTTAGAAATTATTTTGAAATATTTGTTAGTGGCATTTACGAATATGATTTGTCTTTGCACATTAATTTTTTTCTGAGACAGGGTCTTACTCTGTCATCCAGGGTGGAGGACAGTCGCATAATCATGTCTCACTGAAGCATCAACTACGCAGGCTCAGGTGATCCTCCCATCTCAGCCTCCTGGGTAGCTGAAACTACAGATGTGCACCACCACACCCAGCTGATTTTTGTATTTTTTGTAGAGATGGAGTCTTGCCATGTACCTAAGGCTGGTCTCGAACTTCTGGGCTCAAGCAATCTGCCAAAGTGCGCGATTACAGGCATGAATCACTGTGCCTGGCTGCATATTGTCCTTTTAGCTAGAAACCTTGTTGAACCTTTTAAAAATACATACTTTTTAAAAGAACAATTTTAAATTCACAGTAAAATTGAGCAAAAGTTACAGAGATCCCCATATCCCCCCATATGCCCCCTGCCTACATGCTTAGCCTCCCCCATTATCAATGTACCAGAGTGGTACATTTGTTATAATTGATGAACCTACATTGACACATCATCATCCACAGTCTACATTAGGATTCACTCTTGGCGTTGTACATCCTGTGGGTTTGGACAAATGTATAATGATGTGTATCCACCATCATAGTGTCATACAGGGTAGTTTCACTGCCCCAAAACCCTTTGTGTTCCACCTATTCTTCCCTCTCTCCCCTCTAAATTCTTGCAGCCACTCATCTTTTTACGGTCCTTATTGTTTTGCCTTTTCACACTATCATAGTTGGAATCCTATAGTATGTAGCCCTTTCAGACTGGCTTTTGTATTTTTTCACTTAGTAAGATGTATTTAAGTTTCCTCTATGTCTTTTCATGGCTTGATAGCTCATCTCCTTTTAGTGTGGAATAATATGTCATTGTCTGTATGTACCACAGTTTATTTGTTAACTTGCTGAGAGACATTTTAGTTGTTTCCAAGTTTTGGCAATTATGAATACAGCTTCTATAAACACCTGTGTGCAGGCTTTTGCATGAACATATTGCTGAACCTTTTTATTAGTTTGAATAACTTGACAATGTTCATGTACTTTGTAGGTAAATAATCATATAGATTAGATATTTTAACAATTTATGTCTTCCTTTTCAGCGCTTATACTTTTCATTCACTTTTCTTGATTTGCTGTCTTAGTGAGGCTCTCTAGAACATGGTTGAATAGAAGTGGTGTTGGTGAGCATTCTTTTCTTGTTCCTGACATTACTGGGAAGCAACTAATGTTTTTCGTTTTATTAAAATACTTCCTTTAGGTTTTTGGCGGGAACCTTTAATTATGTATAAGAAGTTTGCTCTTAGAATTAGCTTACTTAGAGGTTTTTTTAAAATTACAAAATCTTAATATCATCAAATAAATTTTCTGCATCAAGTAAAATTATTATTTTTTTCTTTGATTTGTTAAAGTGGTGAATTACAATGATAAATTTTCTACATTAAATTATCTTGGATTCCTGGAATACGTCTCAATGAATTTTTTTTTTATTTTTGAGTTGGAGGCTATCACTGTTGCCCAGACTGGAGTGCAGTGGCATAATCTCGGCTCATTGCAACCTCCGCCACCCAGGTTCAGGCGATTCTCCTGCCTCAGCCTCCTGAGTAGCTGGGATTATAGGCGTGCACCACCACGCCCACCTAATTTTTGTATTTTTAGTTTCACCATGTTGACCGGGCTGGTCTTGAACTCCTGACTTCAGGTGATGTGCCAGTCTCAGCCTTCCAAAGTGTTGGGATTACAGGTGTGAGCCACCACACCTGGCCTGAATCATTTTATATTATTTTTAATATATGATTCAGTGGGATGGTTTTATTTGCAAATTTTATATCTATTATCATAATTATGATTGCCTAAAACTTTTCTCTCTGCTTTTTAATTTTTCTGATTTTAGTACAGGTAGTCTATTCTTCAAAAATGAGTTGGGCATTTTTTTCCTTTTTCTGTGTTTTCTGCAATAGTTTTTGTAAGATAGGGATCATTATTATTTTCTTAGACAGAGTCTTGCTCTATCGCCAGGCTGGAGTACAGTGGCATGATCTCGGCTCACCGCAACCTCCGCCTCCCGAGTTCAAGTAATACTCCTGCCTCAGCCTTCTGAGTAGCTGGGACTACAGGTGCGCGCCACCAGGCCCAGCTAATTTTTGTATTTTTAGTAGAGACGGGGTTTCACCATGTTGGCCAGGATGGTCTCAATCTCTTAACCTCATGATCTGCCTGCCTTGGCCTCCCAAAGTACTGGGATTACAGGCATGAGCCACTGCTCCCGGTCGGGATTATCTTTTCTTTAACTTTGTGTTAGAACTCACCTATGTATTCAAATGCATAAGGAAATATATTTAAAAGTAAATAGTTATACATGAATGCATCATCCAATAAAAACATAATGTCTCACTCATTGTCTTTTCTACTCCTTCTCTTTGAATTAAAGTTTGTCTTAATGTTGCCGTGTATTATTCTCATACACATTCACTACTCATGTGTTTATAAAGGAGCACTGTTTATAATATTGATTGGTATGTTAAATATATTTCCTTGTGTGTTTGCAAATTTTGTGGTTGTGTATTTCTAGTATTTAGATTTTTTTCTATCACTTTATTAGATTTAATTATTTTGGGCTTATTCCATTGTTTCCTTTTCTTATGCTAGTTTTAAAAATTGTATTTTTGAAGAAGACAGTTTCACCTGTATCTTAAAGTTTATTGTCATAAAGTTGATATAATTTCTTTGGTTAATAGTGAAGATTTAAAATCAAGTGTAAAATTTCAGTTGAAAATTTCAGTTTGAATCTCCCACCTCCAACTTTCCTATTTTATTTTTCTCCTTAACATTTATTACATTAAAAATGTTTTATTTATTGTTTGTTCTTCCTACTAAATTTAAGCTATTTTGTTTTTACTTTTTCCAGGCAATATCTCCAGCACTTACAATATTATGGCATGTCGTAGAGGCTTTATAAATATTTATCAAATGAAGGAATAGAAGGAATTACAAAAATAAGTTACATGTGTTTTTATTCCTAATATTGTCATTGAGCTTATTTTATTTTACTTATTTTTTTCTTGATCAGTTTGGCAGTGGTTTGTATCCAGTATTTGTTCAGAATCAGCCTTGGACTTTGTGAATCCTTTCTTGTCTTCAGGGTATATGTGTGTGCCTTTCGTGAGAGTATATGTACATGTATGTTTTCCACCTTATGAATTACTTATTTTTAGTTGTTTTTCAACAAGAGCCCATGATTATTAAACTGTCTAGTTTTGTTTATTGGAAAATATCTTCCTTTTTTTCTCACTCTAAAATAATATTTTACCTGGATATAGAATTCTAGGTTGATAGTAATTCTCCTTCTCTTCTTTTTATCATTTCAGTGGCTTTTTTTGTCTATTATCTGTTAATTGTTATTTCCCTCTAAATATGTTTTCTATTTCTGCTTGTTTTTAATATTTTCTTTTTGTTTCTGCTGTTCTAGAGTTTTACTGTATCTATAAGTTGATTTTTTTAAATCTTGATTGGTGTCTGACAATATGAGTTTTTATCATTTTTCTAATTCTGGAAATTTTCTAGCCATTTTAATTTCACTTCAGACATTTCATTGAGCACCCAGTATTTTCCATGGGCTATGCCAGAGGTGGAGGGATGAAATGATAGTTCCTTCCCTCATGAATCTTACTGTCTGTGTTGGGGGAAGGGGTGTGGGGAGGGGAGGGAGAGAGAGGCAAGTATACTAACAATAATGTGGCAAGAGGTGCAAGAAAAGTGTGTACAGAGCACAATGAGGAGGCTTATACAAAACTGGGAGGTAGGAAATGCTTCCTGAGGCAGGTGCTGAAGGAGCATTAATAGACAGCCAGGTGAAGATTACTTGGCCTCAGGATGTAGAATGGAGTACATGCAGGTGAGACTGGAGGAGGGGCAATTGAGCATGATGCTCTTGGATTTGTTTTAGTAGAAAGTGATGAGTACCTGGAGTAAAGCTGTGTTCGTGATAGTGGAGAGGAAGGATATTGTAGTACTATTTGGGAGACAGAATCTACAGGACTTGGTGACTCGTATCCTATTGAATCAAGGTTACTAGAAGACTGTAATTAAGACAAGGGTTTAGGAAAATGTTTTAAAACTTGTGGAAACTGTTTCTGTAATACATGGAATATTGTCCTTCAAGGAAGACAGACTACATAGGTAATAGTAACAACAATAATTTCTATAATCACACTGATATATGTTAGCAAGTCATTTTCATGAACATTATTCCCTTTAGCCATGAACTCAATTATGCAAGTCTATGTAATTTTTCTTCTTTATCATTTCTAATTCTAAAAGTAATTGTCTTAGCCTGGTTTCCCTAGAAAAAAGAACCTGTGGTAAAGCTGACCTGCTAATTCTACTTTGGGAAATACAATCCAAGAATGAGGGAAGAGAGGCAGGGAAAAACAGAAAGCGAATACAAGATAGTATTATCAAACTCGCCTCTGCTTCATGCAAAAACACATGTGGGGCTTCTTCCAGATGCCCTTGTGGAATTATAGGCCTGTTTGGAGGTAGAGGAGGAAGGAAGATGATTTTCTTCTTAGCTTCTTCCCATCTTCTCTCCCACACTGGTCACAGTTCATCCCTTGGGCCAAAATTTATCCTGCGCTTCTGGGGTTGTGTTATCTGCCCCCCTGGGCAGCCTTTGGGGAAGTCAGATTCCACACCCTGTGGCCTGGGCTTCATTTGGACCTAGAGGTAGTGGGAGGAGCCACTGTGACTACTGTAGGGTAGCCTTAACGAAGGCCATGCTGAAGCTTGCCTGGGTGAGATAGGTGGTGGTGTCAGGAGATGAAGAGATGGGCTGTTGGGCGGCTAGATTCTGATAAGCATCCAAGGCCCAGGAGATGCTGGGGTGGAGTAACTCTGAAAAGGTGCATAAACTGATGCCGGTGGAGTAACCATGAGACTAGTGAACTATTATGCATCTCCTGAAGTAAAACAACCTCTCTTTATTGCTCAAAAAAATCAAATATATGTACTAATAGATTTTTAGGGACTCAAATGGCTTTATCACCAATGGGATGGGCTACAGTTGATCTATGGTTTTTGCCATCACACCAATAATGCCCTTGGCTGGAGGTTTTGAATGTTTTTACCATAAATTTTATAAGGGATTGTGACTGTTTATCAGGCATTTAGTTTGTCATGGTGTAAGATTGACCAGGCAATTGCTCATGTAAGAATTTGTAGGTTATGATTTGATAAATTAGATGACTGCTGTTACTAGGGAGCAATTTTTGTTTGCCTTTTCTTTGATAATTCACTGGAAAACTGTGAATAATAATATTGCACGTAAAAGAGACAAAGATGGATAAAGGTAGACGGGAATAAATTTTCTCTGTAAGTAGCAAACAGCTATGAATCTCTTATTAAATTTTACAGGCAGGGAGCCTGAAACTCTGAGCATGAGTTCTTATTATAAGAAAAATGTAGATCAGTTATGGACTTACCATTCCAAAGCAATCAGAGTTGAAATATTTTATATTTTGACCACATTTTGCAGAGGGAAATGGGTAAAAAGAAAAAGCTGTTATTGAAATTTGTAAGCATATAGTTCAAAGTTGAAAGCAGTAGAGACCGGATTTGGCTGATTTGAGTAGAAAATTATTTATTCAAAGGACATTGGGCTTTGCCAGTCTTGGGACCATGCAGATGGGAACAACAGTCCAATCATGCTGCGAACTAGCTCAGTAGGGACATCGCTGTCACTGCTGCTAAGAACTACAGCTTGCACTGTTGACATTGCTAGCAATGGCCTCCAGAAGCTGCCATCAGCTCTGCTATCCCTGCTACCTAAACACTTGATTTTTGTGACAACCACCTCCATTACCATAGATAATTTATTCCTTCTGCACCTCACCAGACAAGGGAAACAAGACTGCCTTGGCCAGCAAGAGACTGTCAGGGGATTTGGTGGGTTCAGGGTACTCATGACTTCCAAATTTATTCATTTCCCTCCATTCTATATCTCAGTTTTGTTCTATCCAGATCAGTACTTTTACTTTCACATAAGTGATCTCAGTGGGCTGTGAATTCAACTGACATTGTAATTTAGAAACCTGCAGGATCAAAGTTTGAGTCTGATTTTCAGTTTTCTCGGCCCTGCGGCTGAAAGCGATAAGAGATTCTTTTAGCAGTCAGAGAAACATGGGATTTCACTTCATGCCTCTAGCCAAGAATTTGTGATTTCAGCTTGTCATTCTTTTGCTTGAAGCCGTGAAGCAGTGTTAGAAGCAACCTCCATGCCTCACAGTTCTTGAATTCCTATGCTGTTTGCACACTTCTGTGATAGTTGCTTACGTCCTCATTTGCCTTGCCTTCAATGAGAACTTCTTGAAGGTGATAATGTGTGCAATGGACTTTCAGATTCCCATTCCTTAATACTGCCTAATTTTTATTGGTTTTACTTTTTAGTCAATTCAATTTTTCGAAGGGACCATTGCCTGCAGCTACAACTGGTACCAATTTATGTATTAGTCAGTGTTTTTAGTTAAAAGCAACTCTGTCTGATGTAAGCAGAAAATGAATTCATTATAAGGATACTTAGTTGCATGGAATTTCTGGGGCTAGAGAGCTAGGAACAATACCTAAAATCATGACCTGAAAGGACACCACTGCTGTGCTGCTGAGCCTGGTGCTGTACTTTGCATCATTAACAGCAGTAATAATGGACCCTGGATTGAGGCTACTAGCACTGCTGCCATTGCTACTCCAGGAATATTATCATGGTCCAACTCCTGTCATTGCCAGAGTAAATTGCTCACATTGTCCCCTTCTTTGCATCACATCTTGACTGTTCAAGATCTAAGTGGATGCATTTGATGAGTGCAAAGTGGGTCTTAGGTCCATGCTCTAGCTGCCAGGGCCACTTAAGGAGGTATCTGGCATTTTCTTTTTTATAATGTGTGGCAGGCTCTGCCACTTACCTCATACCTTCCTTCATAAGGTGGAGAAAACCAAAACATAGGAAGTAGGTTGTTGCAAATACTATAGGTTGGCTTACTCAGTACCCATTCAAATCTTCTTCTAGATTGATCTTCACCTAGGAAGTGATGAATTATGTTCTTAGGTTCCATTGCCGCTGCAGAGTTGTACAAGACTGGGAAATGGAGCCAAGTCACCTGATGTGGTGGTTGCATGCAGGGAGACTAGAGCTTCTGTAAGCATGCTTGTGAAGGTGACTTAAGCATTTTTTCTTTTCTGTTTAAAATTGATACATAGTAGACATACATATGATATTTTGATACATTAATATAATATGTAATGAGCAAATCAAGGTTAATTGGTGTATTTATCACCTTAAGCATTTACCTTTTCTTTATGCTGGGAACATTCAAATTATTCTCTTCTAGCTATTTTGAAATATACACCACATTATTGTTTACTTTACTGTAGTCAACCTATTGATTTATTGAACACTAGGTCTTTTTTTTTTAATTGATAAATAATAGATGTCCGTGTCTGGTAATTAGAATATTCAACACCTTATATATTTATCTGTTCTTTATGCTAGAAACATGCAAATTATTCTCTTCTAGCTATTTTGAAATGCACAATAGATTAATGCTTGTAGCATCACCCTACTGAAACATCAAACACCAGGTCTTACTTCTTGTTTCTAATTGCATATTTGTACCCATCAATTAACCTTTATTCATCCCTTCCTCACTTACCCTTCCTGGCCTCTGATAATCACTAATCCCCTCTATCTTCACGTGATCCAATTTTAGCTCCCATGTATGAATGATGATGTGCAATATTTGTCTTTCTGTGTTTGGCTTATTTCACTTAACATAATGACCTCCCCTTCCATCAATGTTGCTGCAAATGACAGGATTTTATTATTTTTAATAGCTGAATGACATTCAATTGTACATATATAACCACATTTTCTTTATTCATCCATTGATAGGTACTTCAGTTGATTCCATATTTTGCCTATTGTGGATTAATGCTACAATAAACGTGGGAGTGCAGATACCTCATTGATATAGTTTCATTTCTTTTGGTTATGTACCCAGTAGTGGAATTGCTAGATCATGTGATGGTTCTGTTTTCAATTTTTTGAGGAACCTCCATACTGTTTTCTATAGTTGCTGTACTTTGCATTCCTCACCATGTACAAGGGTTCCCTTTTCTCCACATCCTTGCCGGTATCCATTATTGCCTTTTTTTTTTTTTTTTTTTTTTTGATAAAAGCCACTCTAACTGGGGTCAGATGATATCTCATTGTGGTTTTGCTTTGCTTTTCTCTGATGATTAGTGATATTGAACTTTTTTAAAAATACTTTTTGGTGACCAAAAGTATGAAAGCTAGGCTGCAAACCCCTGTGTCTATGTTTCTAACCACTACACTACATGCCTATCTCTCCTTGTTTTCCTCCTTTAAGCTCACATGTCTAAAATAAAGGTAAAACTTCAGGGAAAAATATACTGGATCCAACTATTTATTACTTTGTGTTTTAATCACCAGCTTTAAACTAATCTAATTTTATTTCCTTTTTTTTTTTTTTTTTTTTTTTTTTGAGACAGAGTCTAGCTCTGTCACCCAGGCTGGAATGCAGTGGTGCGATCTTGGCTCACTGCAACCTCTGCCTCCCAAGTTCAAGTGATCCTCCTGCCTCAGCCTCCTGAGTAGCTGGGATTACATGCATATGCTACCACGCCTGGCTAATTTTTGTATTTTTAGTAGAGACGGGGTTTCAGCATGTTGGCCAGGCTGGTCTCAAACTCCTGACCTCCAGTGATCCACCTGCCTTGGCCTCCCAGAGTGCTGGGATTACAGGCATGAGCCACCATTCTCGGCCTAAAATAATTTAATTTTCTGATCATCAAAGTTTTTATTTTACTCATGCCCTCAGCATTAGCATATGTAAGAACAATCCATCTGTCCCTGTGTTCCTTATAAACCTATAAAATATATTTACCAATGAATACAATTTTAGACTTTGTCAATCACTGTCAAAATATATCGGGTAGTACTATAAAGTTATATAGATGACATATTATATTCAGTGTGTAGTCCTCATTTTAAAATCTACAAAATTATTCTACAACTTCCTGATCTGCTCATTGTAATTCTCTAGATGTACCCAGCCTTTTAATGGTATTAAAAAATACCACCTTTAAAAAACAAAATCCCTAAAGAAAGTCCACTTGAGCCACTCCATTGCATTTGCTTATCAACATCTTTTGTGTTTTAAGTGAGCATTAGAAGAGACATAGAACTGTCTGATTGTTTCATATAGATAACAGTGAATATAAAAGTAGGTCTATTGCTATAATTTGACCACACGCAGAATATAGCCATATTAAACAGTTCTAACAGAATTTTTATATATATATATATATATATATATATATATATGTAGCTGTCTTACATACAATATGGTAAAGCCAACATTATGTTATTCTAGAAAAGCTTTGAATACATCTTTCTATGATATTGTCTTCTGCCCTTAAGAATGAACGCTTTCATTATCTTGTGCAGTTGGCAGCCTCTAAGTCCTAATGATCCCTAAGTCTTAGCACTAACATCCCTCTGTAATCCCCTCCCTTTGATTGTAGCCTGAACTACTGACTGACTTCTAATGAATAGAATATGGATTCTATTGTGTCGTAATGTGACGTCACTTCCAAGATGACATTATAAAGACTGTGGCTTCTGTCATGGATACTCACTCTCTCTTCCTCTCTCACTCATTCTGAGGAAAACCAGCTGTCTGACGAGGGCTGTCCTCGAGAGCGACCCAATTGGCAAGCAATTCAGAGAGGCTTCCAGCCAACAGCCAGTGAGGAACTGAGGCCCTCAATCCAAAAGCCTATGAGAACTGAATCCTGCCAACAATCACATGAGTGAGCTTGGCAGTGAGCCTGCAGCCTGGCCAACAGTTTGACTGAAATCTTATGAGAGGCCTCAAGCACCCAGCTAAACTGGGCCCAGATTCCCAACTTTCAGGATTGTAAGATAAGATTGAATTTGGAATTAATTTGTTACACAGCAATAGATTACAAATATGTTTAGTATACGATAATCAGTGTTGTACATTTACACAGTGTGTTGTTACATATAAAGAATTAGGACTCAAAATGATTTATATTCCTAGTTCATCAACACCAAGGAGTGGGGAAGGAACCATGATATAGAGAAAACATGGATTTGGAAATCAAATGAATTTAACTTAGATTTTTTTTTGGCCCTGCCCCCATAATAACAGTGTAATTTTAGGAAAATTACTTAATAATTTAGCTTCAATGTTTTCACTTGTTAAATGCAAGTGTTTTAGCTTTTTCTGCAAGTATTTGTTCTACAGATTAGAAACAAAAAATTTAAAGAAGCCAGCACAGTAACTGGCACTGGAGAAAAAAATTGTGGCAGGCCAATTCTCCCTGACAATCACACAGACAGACCTGGATAGCACTCCAGTTACACAGACATATTTCCACAGCACTGCCTTAACATTGAGCAAATAGTCAAACCTAGGGAAATCAGTACCCAGACATCAAAGCTAGAAATGAAACATATGGTCAGTAGGAGCCTTGCATGGGCTTCTCCCTAACCTGGAACAAGCCAAAATAATAGAGACAGTCCTCCACTCCTAGTGCCAGGACCCATCCCAGGTCGATGAAATCTGAGATGAATCAAGGTAACAGAAGCAGCTGTTTGAATAGACTCATTGGAGAGTCTAAGGCAGCTCTTCAGACCAAGTTCTAAAGGAGATAAAATAGAAATAATCACTCTGGTACCAAAGTAGACAGGCCTTGAAGGTACTGGGACCCTCACGGCTTAATTGGACTTAGCAAGCATTTTTGCCTTTGACCTTCTAGTTGAAACAAAATTAGTAACCAATAGACTTAGGCGAATGCTATACTGCATGTAGGCACATAGCCCCAGCCTATATAAGCTCTAAGAAAATTGTAATATTTTGAGTTGGTCTGGTGGAATTATCTCCGGCCTTCTCCCTGTATCCGGTTACAGCAATAAATTCCCTTCTTTCCTAGTTTGTCTGCTTCTCGTTATTGGGCCTCAAGAAAACACAGCTGGACCCGGCTTGGTTCCAGGAACAAAAATGACAGCTTTATTACTAGAAAATGAGTGCCAGTATATATCCTTAAAAATCTACAGTTATTCCCACCTAATTTATGGTAAGTCTGGAGCTAGCTGCTAGGCCGGAGCCTCTACTTTCAAGAAACTGAGAGGCAAATAGGAAAACAGAGGAGTAAATGAATAATTATAAAATAGTAGTCAGATCTAAACAAAAAGCGAATACGAAGGTAACACAATAGAGGGAGAATACAATATATGCAAAGTTAATACAATAGAGGGTGACTGATTTTGCTGGGAGCATCAGAAGGCATCAAAGAGAAGGAATGCCTCAACAAGAGTGTGCTAGGGGAACAATGGAGGATGGGGTATATTACATCAGAGAAACAGGAAAAGACATAAAGGTTTTAAAGAGAAGCAAGTATTCAGAAAACTACGAACGGTGCAGTATTGCTGGAATATATGTGGGTAGAAGCGGTCAGTGAGAAAGACAGAAAAGAGCACAGGAGATGTATCATAGAGGGCTTCATGTTCCAAACTCAGTTTGGGTTTCATTCCACAATTGAGATGGAATTGCTGAAGTGTTTTAAGCAAACACATTTTGCATTTTTGAATAAAAACTCTGATACCAATGGAAAATGTGGATTGCCGCTTGGACCTGGGAGGCAGAGGTGGCAGTGAGCCAAGATGGCGCCACTGCAGTCCAGCCTGGGTGACAGAGAAAGACTCTGTCTCAAAAAAAAAAAAAAAAAAAAAAAAAGACAGAGAGAAAAAGAAAGAAAATGTGGATTGAGATGGAGGAAGCTGAGCCTGGAAACTGTCATAGTTGTCACCAAAAGAGATCATGTAAGTCTGAACTTGGGCGGTGGGAATGGAAAGAATGGAATGGATTCCAGAGATATTTGAGATATTTATGAGGCAGTTGATCATGGTGCGAGATGAGGCAGAAACAGAAACTAAGGATGACCTTCATGTTTCTCTAAAGAGAAAAGAAAAATTGTCTCAGGAAGAAGAAAGTCACAAAAGTAAGAGAGGACAGCTAAAGAAGGAATGGGTTCTCTTATTCCATCTCCAAAATAACTTCTACTTTTCCCCCCAAAATCACTGAAATAAATTTCTACATAGGCACTATAAATTGAATTATAAAGCTGTAAAACCTAGAACATTAAAATAAAGTTAGATATTAGTTTACTAAACTTTTACTTATTTTTAAATGAGCACAATTAGATAAAACTGTTCAGTCTTTTGCCTCTAGCTTTGCATATACCTAAAGAAATCATAAAGGCTTCATTTTTCTTGAGCAATTATGAAACATTTCTATTTTTAAATGGGAATAAAAATCTAATTTGAGAGTATTTTCTTTTTTCAAATAGCAGTTGACCACATAATTATTTTTTAAAGTGATAATAGAGAAGTCAATCACATTAGCCTTCTGTAAACAATTTTCAGGCTTATAACACAACCACATCCCCATTGGATGTTCACAAAATCTAAAAGAAGGCCTCCCCATCTTCAGTATCCACCTTCCTTCTAAGGAACCTTATGCCAAAGACCTGACTAGCTAAATGAAGGGAAGGAGAAATACTGCTATTCAAGTTACAGCCAAGAAGTCCACTTTCATGTTAAGTGAGGCAAGAGGATGTTCTTACTGAAGTATCAAGACAGTTCCCAATTATCAACTTTAATCATCCCAGTGAAGACCTAATTAAAAAAAAAAAAGCTCTTAGAAATTCAGAAAGTCATTTCATATACATTTGTTAACTTACTGATTTCAGAATCCAAATAGCTCTTTCTGAAACCCTAAAATAAAGCACTACAACAAAGTTAAGAAAAACAGTATGGTTAAAAATAATGGGAGCAATCTACCCTATTCATAGTTTCCAGTCAGAGAGCAATTGGAGAATAAAACAGAATAAGTCTCATATTTTATTTCATCAGAGATAGACCGTATTGACTATGTAGTCACAAGTTAAGAGAAATAATATTTTAGTAATATTCTAGACACTGAATCTGAAATTAACCAAATAAGATAGAAAAAACTCTAGCCAGGCAGAAATACTTCAAAATACTCTTCCATCTCTCTTCACTATTTGGACTATAACCATTTTAAAGCAAAAAGTCTAAACTCCCAGATGTATCCTTTTAGGTGCTTTTCTGATCTTGCTTAGTGAATGGTGACATGACTTTTTCAGTATAGCTTCAGTGTTTGATGATGTCCCTCCTTCCTCCCCTATCCCTTTTTAACCTTTTACGGCCCTGAAAAAACCTAGATTCTACTCAGGCTTGTTAATGTTAGACAGCATGTGATCCTATATTTTTTTTTTCACTTCCTGACATCCAAGCATGCTTCCTAACAATTCATCCGTTTACTTTGAGTAAGTCTTTCCCTTTCACAGAGTACATTCCTAGTGGAACTGTACTCAAGATGTCCGGCCCCCAACCCTTGAAAGACATCTATGAAATCCTGAAGAGTCTTTCTGAGAGATAGATTCTTCCTCTACCTATCCTCCCATTCCTCCTATGGCTGTAGGTGGAACCTATCAAGCTCCCCACCCTAGAACTTAAATCGACCACAAATTTACTATAGTGATAGCACCCTGTTTCTGAGCCTGGTTCGCTAAACTTTCCATCCATTCCAGGGAATCTGAGACCCACCCTCCATCCCCCACCAAAAAATAATTCCTTTTGCTTATCTAAAATTGGTTTATTCTACTTGCAACTCAAAAACAATGATACAGTCATAACATTAGAAATGCCGTTTATGGGCCAGGCGTGGTGGCTCATGCCTGTAATGCCAGCACTTTGGGAGGCCAAGGTGGGCAGATCACTTGAGGTAAGGAGTCAAGATGAACCTGGCCAACATGGTGAAACCCCATGTCTATTTTTAAAAAATACAAAATTTAGCCAGGCATAGTGGCACACACCTATAATCCCAACTGTCAGGCCTCTGAGCCCAAGCCAAGCCATCACATCCCCTGTGACTTGCACCTATAGGCCCAGATGGCCTGAAGTAACTGAAGAATCACAAAAGAAGTGAAAATTCCCTGCCCCACCTTAACTGATGACATTCCACCAGAAAAGAAGTGAAAATGGCCCGTCCCTGCCTTAACTGATGACATTTCACCACAAAAGAAGTGAAAATGGCCAGTCCTTGCCTTAACTGATGATATGACCTTGTGAAAGTCCTTCTCCTGGCTCATCCTGGCTCAGAATGCTCCCCCACTGAGCACCTTGCGATCCCCATTCCTGTCCGCCAGAGAACAAATCCCCTCTGACTGTAATTTTCCTTTATCTACCCAAATCCTATAAAATGGCCCCACCCTTATCTACCTTCGCTGACTCTCTTTTTCGACTCAGCCCACCTGCACCCAGGTGATTAAAAAGCTTTATTGCTCACACAAAGCCTGTTTGGTGGTCTCTTCACACGGATGCGCATGACACCAACTACTCAGGAGGCTGGAGGCATGAGGATCGCTTGAATCCGGCAGACTGAGGTTGCAGTGAGCTGAGATCACACCACTGCACTCCAGCCTGGGCGACACAGTACTCTGTCTCAAAAAAAAAGAAAAGAAAAGAAATGCTGTTTATGGTTTTTCCACCTTTAGAGTCAACCTAAAACGAAACCCAAAACACAATTTTGGTCATAGAAAAGACCAAATTTAATGGTAGTAACTTGGAATACATGGAAGGTGGTATTGCAAGACATTATTAGCATGCTTCCAAAGATCCCTGTAAAATGTGGCTTCTTTAACAGCAAATGATACAAGCAGATTGAAGAGGATCAGGAAATCTGATGCTGGTAGTTCCCAATTAATGGAGCTGTTGCTTATCTTCCTAGCATTAAATTAAACTTCACTAAGTCTCTTGACATCAGATAAACTTAAATTATCTCTGAGCTGCCTAAGCAGAGTTTCTATACTTAATTTCCCTTAGCCTTTTTTAGCCTTTTCCTGGCAGCTTTTACTTGTCTTCCCTGATCATCTCAGGTGATGGTTTCAAGGCAGGGTAGAGCATCGCTGAAAGGCTTGGCTGAGTTTTATCAACTAGCAAATAAAGCATGCATCCTGTTTCAATTACCTCATATAGTTTATGGACTTCTACCTAATAAGAATTCACTCTGAGCAGGTGCATTGCATTTTTATTACACAATCGTTTCATCAGTTGTACAACTGCATGTCCTCAGATGCCCTAAATATAAGCCAGGTTTCTCTCACCAGCAGTCTCATACCAGGTGAAAGGTAGCAACTAGGAAGAAGGAAGAGTAGAATTGCTAATATCCTGTCACATTAACAGGAATCACGACACTGACATAAGTTTGAAAGTACAATAAATAGAAGCAGAAAAGGTTAAACAAATAAAATTAACCATTTGAAGGACTAACATTAATATAATGAGAAGGGAAATAAGGCAGAGATAAAGTAATTTTTTATAGTTAGGAATTTAACGTTTTGCTTTCTATTGCTGCATTACAAATTACTACGAACTTCAAACAACACAAACTTATTATCCAACAGTTTCTGTAAATCAGGTGTCCAGCTATGTGTTATCTGGATCGTCTGCTCAGGATCTCACCAGGCTAAAATCAAGCTGTCAGCCAGGGATGCTTTCTCATCCTTGTGATCCTTTTCCAAACTCTCTGGTTGTTGGGAGAATTTACTACTTGCAGTTTTACAAGTGAAGACCCTGTTATATTGCTAGCTGTCAGTCAGAGATCACTCTTCACTCCTAAAGGCCATCCTCAGGTCCTAGCCATGTGGCCCTCTTTGAAAACATGGCACCTTCCTTTTTCAAGGCTGGTAGGAAAGACTTTTTCTGGAAAGACTCAGTCACTTTTAAGGGTTTACCTGAATAAATCAGGCCATGCCTGGGATAATCTCTTTTGAATTAAGTAAAAGTCTACTGATTAGTAACCTAATCATTGGAGTGATAACCCATCCTATTCACAGATCCATCTACCTTCAAGTCCAGAGGATGACACAGGGCATGCACACCATGAGGAGGGAATCTTAGGGCTCAGAATTATTCTGTCTACTACGATAGTCATGATCTAAAGTAGACAATATTCAAACTTATATTTAGACTTTTTCACAACTAAAAATGTTAAAAGCTTTAACTATCTTCTATGTACTGGCGATTGTCTGATATATATTCATGGACCTGATCTCTTTGTTGCATTCCGCACACATATTCTCAACTCTTCCTGAATATCTCCAAATACTTATTCCACTAGCATCTGAAACCTAGTAAGTTCGTATCTTAATTATTTGTTACCACCAAACCTCCTCCTTCTAATATTTCTTGTATCAGTTAATGGCAGGCCATTTATTCAGTCTCTTAAACTATAAACTCCGGAGCCATCTGTCACACCTGTTGATTCCTCACCTTTCATAGTGACCAAGACCTCTTTCCTAGCTCCACATCTGGCACCATCACCACTGCCACACCTTGGCCAAGCCTCATATCTTTTACCATATTTCCATCTTCCAATCTGCCCCCTACTAATCTATCCTCCAAGTTCCTAAAAGGTCATCTTCCTAAAAACCAAATCTGATTATGCTGCTTCCTGTTTGAAAGCTCTCCTCAATAAGATCCAACCCAACTCTCACACTCGTCTCCATTCGCTCCTCATTCCTCCCCTGGTCCTCCTCTCTCACTTCTTTCCCATGCAAACACTATCTTCTAGTCATATTGAATTTCTCACCATTTGACAAATAAGCCATGTTTTTTATAATTACTTAATTTTACACATGCAGTCCTCATGGTTTACAATCTTCTAGTTTCCTCCCTTTTCCTTCTCCCTCTTACCTTCTTGCACACTGCTCCTTCAAATAGTGAACCTCTCATTATTTTGACGAACACACCTGTCCTTTGACAATCCTATGTCTTTTCATGTATTTTTCTCTCTACATGGAATGCATTTATCAAATTCCTATTCATTTTTCAAGACCCAGTTCAAATGCTGCCTTCTCTAGGACAGATTTCCTCATCTCCTCACAAAGAATACATTGCTTTCCCTCACCAAATATAGTTCTTTATATGATTACCACATTTTCATCATCATTCAACTTATTATCTTTGACCCATTCGACCAACACTATCTTCAGAAAAAATAATCTCTATTATTTATATCCATATTCTCAGTACTAAACACGACTCCTGGCACTTACTAGTTACTCAACAAATGTTTTACAAAACAAAACTAACTCACACGCAAATGGTCCCTCAATTTATGAATATGGTAACACTATCATGTGTATATATATATATATGAATGTTTCCATACCCATATAGAAAATTAAAACTTCTCCTTACTTCACACCCTGTGCAAAATCAATTCCAGATGAATTATAAAGCTGAATGTGAAAGTTTAAAATAAAGCTTCTAGATGATAAATCTGCAAAACAATCTTATGACCTTGGAGTAAGCAAAGGTCCTTAAATAAGACACAAATGTGTTACTCATGAAATAAAAGATTGATAAATTGAAATACAATAAAATTAAGAACTTTTGATAACCAAAAGACACAACTAATAAAATGAAAAGGCAAGTTACAGAGTAGGAAGATATTAGCAATACATATATCCAACAAAGAACTTGCATCAACCACAAAGCAAGTTTTTTAAAAAAGAAGAAAACAGCCCAATAGAAAAAAAAAGAGCAAATGACTCAACTGGCACTTCACGGAAGAAATCTAAATAATCTATATGGATATGAAAAAGTATTCAATCTCATCTGTCATCAAAGAAATGGAAATCAAGTTCACAAATGTGATATCACCCACCTACCACTTTGGCTAAAATTTAAAAGACTGACAACAGTAAATATTTATGAGTTTATGGAGCAACAGGAATGCTCATACACTACTGGTGACACTTGAGAATGATACAATGTCTATGTAGCTGTTTGTCAGTACACACTAAAACTGTACACACTCATACCCTATGACCCAGCATGTTCATTTCTAGGTTTATAGTCACACATGTCCATACATATGTGTACCAAAGAGTATGAACAAAATGTTCATACAAGTACAATTTGTAATATCCTGAAACTGGAAACAAAAAATGTCATTCACCAAGAGAATGGATAAACAAAGTATGGTATATTCATAAAATAGAATATTATACACCAATGCAAATGAATGTAGCAGTTGAAGTCAGAGGGGGCATAGTGGTTGAAAGGGAGCACAAGGACTTCTTAGGGTACTACTAATATATTCCCACTCTAGGAGCTGTTTACATAGGTTCATACACTTTGTGAAAATTCATCAAACTGCACAATTAAGATTTTTTGCATTTTTCTGTATGTATATTATAATTCAATTAAAATTTTACCTAAAGTAAATGTCACTCCTCTAACATTCCTCAATATTAATCATCTGTTGGTTGGATTGTAATTGCTATAATCAATAAGAACCTGAATAGCTCGATAGCATGTTGCTTTTCCTAGAATTAATTTTTGTACTGAGGACATAATCCCAGCATGTTAAAACATTTGAAAGTAGAATAATAGCCTATTACACTTGAATGTCCCTTTAACCCATTAATTTTCCAAGGGTTAAAAGTCTGAAAAGCATCATTTTACAATGTGCGTATAGCTAATTGGGCACAACTTTAAAGCACAGCTTTAAGCTCAATTCAGAAAGTTACACCAAATCATTCTTTCCATTATTAAAAGGTTCCATTGGGAAGATTTCAAATGAAAATGTTGGCTGTTACTGCCAAAAATCAAATTACCCCTTCTCTTTCCTTAGAAAGCTGTGTCAGCCTATCTTGTGATAGGCTGATGGCGGTCCCCAAAATATCAGGTCCTAATATCTAGAACCTATAAATGTAATCCACAAAGAAAAAAGGATCTTTGCATAAATGATTAAGGTTCTTGAGATGCAAAGCTTATTCTGGATTATCCAGGAAAACTCTAAATGCAATTACAAGTGTACTTTTTAGAGGGAGAAAGAGAAAGATCTGACTAGCAACAGAAAAAGAGGCAATGTAAAGACAAAGCAGAGAGAGATTTAAAGATGCTAGCCTTTTCTTATATGTTTGTTGGCCACTTGTATGCTAATCATCACTAATCATCAGAGAAATGCAAAACAAAACCATCATGAGATACCATCTCACCAGTCAGAATGGCTATTATTAAAAAGTCAAAACATAATAGATAATGGCAAAGTTGTGGGGGAAAAAAGAATGCTTCTACACTGTTGTTGGGCATGTAAATTATTGTACTTCAACAAATGTGAAAAGCAATTTGGAGATCTCTCAAAGAACTTAAAACAGAGCTACTAGGCAACCCAGCAATCACATGACTGAGTATATACCCAAAGGAAAATAATCATTCTAACAAAATGATACATACACTGGCATGTTTATCACCATGCTATTCACAATAGCAAAGGCATGGACTCAACCTAGATGCCCCTAATAGAGGATTGCATAAAGCAAATGTGGTAGTTTGCTCCAAATGATGGTTTCCAGCTTCATACATGTCCCTACAAAGGACATGAACTCATCCTTTTTTTATGGCTGCATAGTATTCCATGGTATACCTGTGCCACATTTTCTTAATCCAGTCTATATCTCTGTTTTGGTACCAGTACCATGCTGTTTTGGTTACTGTAGCCTTGTAGTATAATTTGAAGTCAGGTAGCGTGATGCCTCCAGCTTTGTTCTTTTGACTTAGGATTGTCTTGGCAATGCGGGCTCTTTTTTGGTTCCATATGAACTTTAAAGCAGTTTTTTCCAATTCTGTGAAGAAAGTCAATGGTAGCTTGACGGGGATGGCATTGAATCTATAAATTACTTTGGGCAGTATGGCCATTTTCATGATATTGATTCTTCCTATCCATGAGCATGGAATGTTCTTCCATTTGTTTGTGTCCTCTTTTATTTCGTTGAGCAGTGGTTTGTAGTTCTCCTTGAAGAGGTCCTTCACATCCCTTGTAAGCTGCATTCCTAGGTGTTTTATTCTCTTTGAAGCAATTGTGAATGGGAGTTCACTCATGACTTGGTTCTCTGTTTGTCTGTTATTGGTGTATAGGAATGCTTATGATTTTTGCACATTTATTTTGTATCCTGAGACTTTGCTGAAGTTGCTTATCAGCTTAAGGAGATTTTGGGCTGAGACAATGGGGTTTTCTAAATATACAATCATGTCATCTACAAACAGGGACAATTTGACTTCCTCAAAATTTATTAATTGAATACCCTTTATTTCTTTCTCCCACCTGATTGCCTGGCCAGAAATTCCAACACTATGTTGAATAAGAGTTGTGAGAGAGGGCATCCCTGTTTTGTGCCAATTTTCAAAGGGAATGTTTCCAGTTTTTGCCCATTCAGTATGATATTGGCTGAGGGCTTGTCATAAATAGCTCTTATTATTTTGAGATACATCCCATCAATACCTAGTTTATTGAGAGTTTTCAGCATGAAGGGCTATTGAATTTTGTCAAAGGCCTTTTCTCCATCTATTGAGATAATCATGTGGTTTTTGTCTTTGGTTCTGTTTATATGATGGATTACATTTATTGATTTGCATATGTTGAACCAGCCTTGCATCCCAGGGATGAAGCCCACTTGATCATGGTGGATAAGCATTTTGATGTGCTGCTGGATTTGGTTTGTCAGCATTTTACTGAGGATTTTTGCATCAATGTTCATCAGGGATATTGGTCTAAAATTCTCTTTTTTTGTTGTGTCTCTGCCAGGTTTGGTAACAGGATTATGCTGGCCTCATAAAATGAGTTAGGGAGAATTCCCTCTTTTTCTATTGATTGGATTAGTTTCAGAAAAAATGGTACCAGCTCCTCTTTGTACCTCTGGTAGAATTGGGCTGTGAATCCGTCTGGTCCAGGACTTTTTTTGGTTGGTAGGCTATTAATTATTGCCTCAATATAAGAACCTGTTATTGGTCTATTCAGGGATTCAACTTCTTCCTGGTTTAGTCTTGGGAAGGTGTAATGTGTCCAGGAAAGTATCCATTTCTTCTAGATTTTCTAGTTTATTTGCGTAGAGGTGTTTATAGTATTCTCTCATGGTAGTTTGTATTTCTGTGGGATCAGTGGTGATATCTCCTTAACCTTTTTTTATTGCGTCTATTTGATTCTTCTCTCTTTTCTTCTTTATTAGTCTTGCTAGCAGCTATCAATTTTGTTGGTCTTTTCAAAAAAACAGCTCCTGGATTCATTGATTTTTTGAAGGGTTTTTTGTGTCTCTATCTCCTTCACTTCTGCTCTGATCTTAGTTATTTCTTGCCTTCTGCTAGCTTTTGAATGTGTTTGCTCTTGTTTCTCTAATTTTTTTAATTGTGATGTTACAGTGTCGATTTTAGATCTTTCCTGCTTTCTCTTGTGAACATTTAGTGCTGTAAATTTCCCTATACACACTGCTTTACATGTGTCACAGAGATTCTGTTATGTTGTGTCTTTGTTCTCATTGGTTTCAAAGAACATCTTTATTTCTGTCTTCATTTCGTTATGTACCCAGTAGTCATTCAGGAGCAGGTTGTTCAGTTTCCATGTAGTTGTATGGTTTTGAGTGAGTTTCTTAATCCTGAGTTCTAATTTGATTGCACTGTGGTACACCAGACCCATCTTACAAGAAATGCAAAAGGAATTTTTTCCATTTGGATAAAAAAAAAAAAACACTAATGTGCAAAAGGAAAACTTTTCAAGGTATGAAACTCACTAGTGAAATTAAGTAAAGAAACAAAACCAGAATACTGTTACTGTAATGATGGTGTACAATCCACTCATAACTCTAGTATAAAGCCCCAAAGACAAATCTATCAAAAATAAAAATAGCTACAGCAATCTGTTAAGAGATTGATAATATAAAAAGTGTATGTTGAGACAACTAAAAGTCAAAGTGGGTAAGGGGATAAAGTTAAAGAATAGAATTTTTGTGTGCTTGTTTACATTCTTATATTTTTTATCAAAGATAAGTTGTCATCTCTTCAAAATAACTTGTTATTACTATAAGATGTTTTTTGAAAGGCACATGATAACCACAGCACAAAAACATACAATAGATTCACTAAAAAGAAAAAGCAACGAATTCAAACATACTACCAGAGAAAATCACTTAGCCAAAAAGGAAGATAGGAAGAAAACAAGAAAGGAATGGCGGGTGCAGTGGCTCACACCTGTAATCCCAGCACTTTGAGAGGCTGAGGCAGGTGGATCACAAGGTCAAAAGATCAAGACCATCCTGGCCAACATGGTGAAACCCTGTCTCTACTAAAAATACAAAAATTAGTTGGGCGTGGGGGCGTGTGCCTGTAATCCCAGCTGCTCGGGAGGCTAAGGCAGGAGAATCGCTTGAACCCAGGAGGCGGAGGTTGCAGTGAGCTGAGATCACACCACTGCACGCCAAAAAAAAAAAGAAAAGAGGAGTCTCAAAACAACCAGAAAGCAAGTAACAAGATGGCAGTAGTAAATCTTTCCTTATCAATAATAACACTGAATGTAAATGGAATCAGTTCTCCAATTCAAAAATAGAATGGTTGAATGGATAAAGAATGAAAACCCAACTATATGCTGCCTTCAAGAAACCCACTTCACCTAGAAAGATGCAAATGGACTGAAAGTGAGAGGATGGAAAAAATATTCCATTCAACTAAAAATGATAAATGAGGCTGGGTGCAGTGACTCATGCCAGTAATCCCAGCACTTTCGGAGGCTGACATAGGAGGATCACAAGATCAACAGATCTAGACCATCCTGGCCAACATGGTGAAATCCCATCTCTACTAAAAATACAAAAATTAACGGGCATGGTGGCGTGCACCTGTAGTCCCAGCTACTGGGGAGGCTGAGGTAGGAGAATCACTTGAACTTGGGAGGCAGAGGTTGCAGTGAGCTGAGATTGTGGCACTGTACTCTAGCCTGGCAACAGAGCAAAACTCTGTCTCAAAAAAAAATATTTTTAAATGATAAATGATAAATAAGGAAGAGTAACTATACTTATATCAAATAAGTATATCTATTTTATAGTATAAAATAGATGACTAATTTATTTTAGTAAAAAAGAGGCAAAAAAGTACTATAGAATGATAAAGGGCTCAACTCAACAAGAGTATATAACAAGCATAAAAATCTACATACCCAACACTGGAGTTCCCAAGTACATAAAGAAAACTTTAATAGATCTAAAAGGAGAGGCTGCAATACAATAACAGTAGGAGACTTTAATACCCAACTCTTAGTAATGGACAGATTATCCAGACAGAAAATCAACAAAGAACAAAAAAATTAAACTACACACTAGATCTAATAGGCCTAATTAACATTTACAGAACATTTCACCCAACTGCTGCAGAAGACATATTGTTTTCATCAGGACATCGGACATGTTCCAGAATAGACCATACCTTAGGCCACAAAACAAGTCTGAACAAATTCAAAAAAATAGAAATCATATCAAATATCTTTTCTGACCAAAATAGGATAAAACTAAAAACCAATACCAAAAAGAACCTCAGAAAATGCACAAACACATGGAAATCAAGGAACACGCTTCTGAACAACCAATAGATCAATAAAGAAGTTAAGATAGTCTTGGTGAATGGAACCCTTTACCATCATGTAGTTCCCTTCTTTGTCTTTTACGATCTTTGTTGGATTACAGTCTATTTTGTCAGAAACTAGGATTGAAATCCCTACTTTCTTCTGTTTTCCATTGGCTTGGTAGATTTTCTTTCATCCCTTTATTTTGAGCCTTGTCTTTAGCAAACTAACACCAGAACAGGAAACCAAATGCCACATGTTCTCACTTCCAAGTAGGAGCTAACTAATGAGTACACATGAATACATAGAGAAGAACAACACACACTGGAGGCCTTTTGGAAGGTGGCAGGTGAAAGGAGGGGAATCAGAAAAAATAACAAATGGGTAATAGGCTTAATACCTGAATGATGAAATAATCTGTACAACAAACCCCATGACAAACCTATGTAACAAACCTGCACTTTTATGTCTGAACTTAAAATAGAAGTTAAGAAAAGAAGTTTAAGAAGAAAACTTTTAAATTTCTTGAAACAAATGAAAATGAAAATATCACATACCAAAATCTATAGAATATAGAAAAAGCAGTATGAAGAGGGAATTTTATGTCAATAAATGCCTAGATCAAAAAAGTAGAATTACTTCAAATAAATAACCCAATGATGCATATCAAGGAACTAAAAAAGCAGTAACAAACCAAATCCAAATTAGTAGAAGAAAGAATAAAAATAAATAAAATTGAAACAACGGAAAGCACAGAAAATCAACACAATAAAAAGATTTTTAAAAGGTAAACAAAATAGAAAAACATTAAGCTAGACTAAGGAAAAAAAAGAGAAGCCCTTCAAACATAAAGTCAAAAATGAAAAATGAGATATAACTAATCAGACCTCAGAAATACAAAGAATCATTTGAGACTATTATGAACAACTATGTGCCAACAAATTGGAAAATCTAGAAGAAATGAATACATTCCTGGAGAAATACAACTTACTAAGATTGAACCATGAAGAAATAGAAAAATCTCAACAAAACAATAACAAGTAATGAGATCAAAGCCATAACAAAATGTCTCCCATCAAAGAAAAGCCCAGTACCTGATGGCTTCATTGTTGATTTCTACCAAACATTTAAAGAACAACTAATACCAGTTTTACTCAAACTCTTCAAAAAAATTAAAGAGAAAGAAACACATCCAAACCCATTGTATAGGGCCAGCATTACCCTGATACACAATGAGACAGGGACACAGCAAAAAATATATATAGGCCCCTATCACTAATGAACATCAACACAAAAATCCTCAACAAAATACTAGCAAATAGAATGCAGTAATTCATGAAGGAGATCATTCATCATGAACAAGTGGATTCATTCCAGCAATGCAAGAATAGTTTATCGTATGCAAGTCAATAAACATAATGCATAATATTAACAGAATCAAGAACAAAAACAATATAATTTTTTCAATAGATACTGAAAAAGCATTTGATAAATTTCAAAATCCTTTATGATAAAAACCCTCAAAGTGGGTATAGACGGAACATAGCTCAAAATAATAAAGGCCATATATAACAACCCCACAGCCAACATTGTGCTGAATGGGAAAAAGTTAAGTCTTTTCTCTAAGAACTGGAACAAAATAAGGATGCCCAGCATCATCACTTTTATTCAGCATAATACTGAAAGTCCTGGCCAGAACAATTAGGCAAGAGAAAGAAATAAAGGGCATCTAAATTAGAAAGAAAAGTCAAATTAACCTTGTTCATAAAAACATGAAAAGCATAAAGATTCCATTTTTAAAAATTGTTAGAGCCCATAAAGAAATTCAGTAAAGTTCCAGGATATGAAATCAACATATTAAAATTAGTAGCCTTTATAAATATCAATAATAAACAATCTGAAAAAGAAATCAAGAAATCAATCCCATTTACAATAGCTACAAAAAAATAGAAAATACCTAGCAATCAATCTAACTAAAGAATTGAAAGATCTATACAAGAAAAGCTATAAAACTCTGATAAAAGAAATTTAAGAGGATACCAAAAAAAGACATTCTATGTTCCTGAATTAAAAAAACAAATATTCTTAAAATGAAAATACTACCCAAAGCAATTGACAGAACCAGTGTAATCATTTTTTTATGTTCCTGAATTAAAAAAACAAATATTGCTAAAATGAAAATGCTACCCAAAGCAATTGACAGAACCAATGTAATCTTTTTTTTTTTTTTTTAAGTTCTGGGATACATGTGCAGAACGTGCAAGTTTGTTACATAGGTATACATGTGGCATGGTGGTTTGCTGCACTCATCAACCTGTCATCTACATTAGGTATTTCTCCTAATGCTATCCCTACCCTAGCCCCCAAACCCCCGACAGGCTGCAGTGTGTGATGTTCCCCTCCCTGTGTCCATCTGTTCTCATTGTTCAACTCCCACTTATGAGAACATGCAGTGTTTGGTTTTCTGTTCCTGTGTTATGTTTGCTGAGGATGATGGTTTCCAGCTTCATCCATGTCCCTGCAAAGAACATGAACTCATCCTTGTTTATGGCTGCATAGTATTCCATGGTGTATATGTGCCACATTTTCTTTATCCAGTCTATCACTGATGGGCATTGGGTTGATTCCATGTATTTGCTATTGTGAATAGTACTGCAATAAACATACATGTGCATGTGCCTTTATTGAATGATTTGTAATCCTTTGGGTATATACCCAGTAATGGAATTGCTGGGTCAAATGGTATTTCTGAGAACCAGTGTATTCTTTATCAAAATACCAATGACATTCTTTATAGAATCCTAAATAATCCTAAATATTTCTAGAACCACAAAAGACCCTGAAAAACCAAAGCAATCCTGGGCAAAAAGAACAAACCTGGAGGCATCACATTACCTTATTTCAAAATTTACTACAAAGCTATATTAACCAAAACCACATGGCACTGACATAAAACACACACATCAACAAACTGAATGGAACAGAGAGCCCAGATGAAAATCTACACATTTACAGCCAACTGTACTTCAGCAAAGGCAAAGCCACCAAGAACAAAACATGGGAAAATGACAGCTTTTTCAATAAATTGTGCTGGTAAAACTAAACAATGATATGGAGAAAATGAAACTAGACCACTGTCTCTCACCATACACAAAATCAAATCAAAATTGATTAAAGAGTTAAATCTAAGACCCAAAACTGTAAAACTACTAGAAGAAAACATTGGGGAAACACTCCATGACATTTATCTGGGCAAACTTTTTTGTGTAAAATGTCAAAAGCATACTCAACTAAAACAAAAATAGACAAATGGAATTACATCAAGTTACAAAGCTTCCATACAGCAAGGGAAAGAATCAACAAGATGAAGAGACAACACATAGAATGGGAAAAAAATTTGCAAACTATCCATCTGACAGAAGATTAATAACCAGAATATATAAGGATCTCAAACAATTCAATAGCAAATAATAATAATAATAATAATCCAACCAAAAATGGGCCAGAGATCTGAATGGACAATTCTCTAAAGAAGACATGCAAATGGCCAACAGATATATGAAAAAAGTGCTCAATATCACTAATCATCAGAGAAATGCAAATCAAAACACAACGAGATATCATCTTACCTCAGTCAAAATTGCTTATATAAAAAAACAAGCAATAACAGATGCTGGCAACAATGTGGAGAAAGAGGAACCCTCATACAACTGCTAGTAGAAATTTAAATTAGTACATCCATTATGGAGAACATTATGGAGGTTCCTCAGAAGACTAAAAATAGAACTATTATATGATCCAATAATTCTACTACTGGGTACACATCCAAAAGAAAGGAAATCAATATATCAAAGGGATATGGGCACTCCCATATTTGTTGCAGCATTATTCACAATAGCCAAAATACGAAGTCAACCTAGGTGCCCATCAACATACAAATGGATAAAGAAAATGTGGTGTATGTATACACAATGGAATGTTGTTTAGACATGAGAAATAATGAAATCCTGTCATCTGCAGTATCATGGATGGAACCATTATGTTAAGTGAAATAAACCAAGAGCAGAGAGACAAATATCCCATCTTCTCACTCATATGTAGGAGCTAAAGAAGTGCATCTCATAAAAATAGAGAGTAGAATGATGGTTACCAGAGGTTAGAAAATGTAGGAGAGAGGAATAAGGGAAAATTTTATGTTTATATAAATGTATTTATTTCCAATGACCTATACACTTAAAAATGGTAAAGATGGAAGATATTTTATGTGTGAAATAATTGATGGTTTTCATTTATTGATTTTATTACTTCAATTTTTATTTTAGATTGAGGAGGTACATGTGCTGGTTTGTTACATGGGCATACTGCATGATGCTGAGGTTTGTGATACAAATAATCCCATCACCCAGGTACTGAGCATGATACATAACAATTTTTCAACTCTTTCCCTTCTCCTTTCCTCCCTCATCTACTAGCCCCCAGTTTCTATCGTTGCCATCTTTATATCCATGAGTACCCAATATTTAGCTCTCACTTATAAGTGTGAACTTACAGTATTTGAATTTCTGTTCCTGCGTAATTTGCCTAGGGTAATGGCTCCCAGTTGCATCCATGTTGTTGCAAAGGACATTTTTTCATTTTTATGGCTGTGTAGTATTCCATGGTGCGTATGTACTACATTTTCTTCATCCAGTCCACTGTTGATGGGCACCTAGGTTGATTCCATGTCTTTGCTATTGTAAATAATGCTGCAATGAATATGTGCATGCCTGTGTCTTTTTGGTAGAATTATTTGTTTTCTTTTGGATATATAGCCTGTAATGGGATTGTTGAGTCAGATGGTAGTTGTTTTAAATTCTTTGAGAAATCTCTAAACTTTTTTCCACAGTGGCCGAACTAATTTACATCCCCACCAGCAGTGTATAAGCATTCCTTTTTCTCTGCAGTCTCACCAGCATGTTTGTTTGTTTGTTTTGACTAATAGCCATTCCAATTGCTGTAAAATGGTATCTCATGGTGGTTTTGATTTGCCTTTCTATGATGATTGAAGATATTGAGCATGTTTTCGTATGTTTGTTAGCCACTTGTATGTCTTCTTTTGAAAAGTATCTGTTCATGTCTTTTGCCTACTTTTTAATAGGGTTATTTGTTTTTGTTTATTGAATTGTTTTAGTTCCTTACAGATTCTGGATATTACACCTTTGTCAAAAGCACAATATGCAAATATTTTCTCCCATTCTGTAGGTTGTCCGTTTACTCTGCTGATAAGTTTAGTTTATTGTGCAGAAGCTCTTTAGTTTAATTAGGTCCCATTTGTCAATTTTTGTTTTAATTGAGATTGCTTGTGAGGACTTAGTAATAAATTCTTTCCCAGGCCAATGTCCACAATGCTGTTTCCTAAGTTTTCTTCTAGGATTTTTTTTGTTTGTTTTTTTGTTTTTGTTTTTGTTTTTTTCTCGAGATGGACTCTCGCTCTGTCGCCCAGGCTGGAGTGCAGTGGTGCAATCTCCACTCACTGCAAGCTCTGCCTCCCGGGTTCACGCCATTCTCCTGCCTCAGCCTCCCAAGTAGCTGCGACCACAGAAGCCCGCCACACACCCAGCTAATTTTTTTGTATTTTTAGTAGAGACTCTTTTAGGATTCTTATAGCTCTAGGTCTACATTTAAATCTTTAATCCATCTTGTATATGGTGAAAGGTGAAGGTCCAGTTTCATCCTTCAGCCTGTGGCTAGCCAGCTATCCCATCATTTATTGAATAAGGATTTCTTTCCCCATTGCTTATTTTTGTTGGCTTTGTCGATGACCTGGTGACTGTATGGGTGTGTGGCTTAATTTTGGATTCTCTATCCTATTTCATTGGTCTATGAGTCTGTCTTTGTACTAGTAATACGTTATTTTGGTTACTGTACCCTTATAGTATTGTAAAATTGGGTAACGTGATGTCTCCAGCTATATTCTTTTGGTTTAGGATTGTTTTGGTGATTTGGACTCTTTTTTGGTTCCGTAAGAATTTTAGAATCATTTTTTTCTAATTCTGTGAAAAATGACATTGGTAGTTTGATAGGAATAGCAGTGAATCTGTAGATTGCATTGGGCAGAATGGCCTTTACAATATTGATTCCTCAAGTCCATGAACATGGAATGTTTTTCCATTTGTTTGTGTCATCTCCGGTTTTTTTCAACAGCATTTTATAGTTCTCCTTGTAAAGATATTTTCATTTCCTTGGTTAGATATATTTCTCGGTATTTTCATTTTTTTAAGTTTTTGTAAATGTAATCACATTCTTGATTTGGCTCTCAGCTTGAACGTTATTGGTGTATAGAAATGCTACTGATTTTTGTACATTGATTTTGTATCCTGAAACTTTACTGAAGTTATTTGTCAGTTTCAGGAGCTTTTTGGTGGAGTCTTTAGGGTTTTCTAGGTATAAAATCATACTGTCAGCAAAGTGAGATAGTTTGACTTCTTTTCCTATTTGGATGCCTTTCATTTCTTTCTCTTGCCTGATTTCTCTGGCTAGGACCTCCAAGTACATTTTATATGTATATTTTATTGCAACTTAAAAAGTGTAAATTTTAAAAAAATTTAATCTTTGTGGGTATGTAATAGGTATAAATGTTTATAGGATACATGAGGTATTTTGATGCAGGCATACAGTATGTTATAATCACATCAGGAAAAATGAGTATCCATCACCTCACACATGTATCATTTATTTGTGTTACAGACATTCCAATTATACTTTTAGTTATTTTTAAATGTATAACAAATTATTGTTGACTGTAGTCACTCTGTTATGCTATCAAATACTAGATTTTATTCATTCTATCTAACTACATTTTTGTCCCCATTAACCATCCCTGTGTGTCCCCACCTCCACCCACTACTCTTCCCAGCCTCTGGTAACCATCATTCTGTAAACCTTTTAAAAACACTTTAGACAACATTTTATGACTTAGCTTATATGACACACTGTGGCAACTATATAAGACACAGAAAAATGCATAAAATATCCAAATGAGTGATTTGGAATTTTATACTGTGAACACTAACTTCCTGAAATAACTGTTTACATTATCCTAAGCCAGTAATACTCAAGTTTCCTGATCTCAGGATCCCAAGGAGATTTTGTTTATGTGGATCCTATCACTCATTATCACATTACACATTGAAACTCAGAAAATACCTACATATGTATTTATTCATTCATTTATTTAAAAGTCATAATAAACTCAACATATTAACATAAGAGCCATGATGTCATCACTTTATGTAGTCTCTGGAGGTGAAAAGTGAAAAATTATTCTGAGTATTAATATGCAACATTTTTGACCTTGCAGACTTACTGAAAAAGAGAACTACTTTGAGAACTGCAGTTAAAATCTTCTGCTAATTGATAGCAAAAGTCGGATTTGTCTAGTAAGTTAGTAAGAAAATGCAGTTTTCAGAAGAGAAAACTTGTCTAGGTAACCAGTCTTAGTATTTTCAAAAATAATTCAGGCCCAAGGACCAAAACCAGTGCTATAACTTCCAATATGACTCAGTTCACAGATAAAACTAGCATTAGCACAACATGGGTACATTCATAGATAGTAGTAACATTTATGAAATGCAAATGGCCATCAGCAATTAAGTGTGACAATGATTGGCTTTAAAAATCAATTTAATGATTTCTTTATGACTGTTGAATTTGTTAGAGTTAATTACATATCAATATTGCAATTAATTTATAAAAGTGATAAACTGTGCTTGTTTATTTTGTGTAGTTTAAAATATCTTCTATGTGCTAAAATTCCTGGGGTTAGTTAAATAAGCACTTGGGCTGGCCCTGGCAAAATAGCTAATTAAGAATACTTACACAATATTTGTGCATGTGTATATGTATGTGTGTGGCAAATACATATTTATTTTTGCATCTATAAATATGCATATATATTCACAAATTTCCCAGTCTCAATTTGCCATATTAATTTCATTTTTAACCAGAATCAAAATATGACCACTGTTCCACATCAATGAACAAAATTATGAATATTTTAAACAATTTTGATGTCTATATAGTGGACATTTTGTTGTCCTCCATCATTCCCGCTAACCCCATACTCAAACAGTTCCCTACAGGGTCTCAATTTATACAATCTGAATGGACATCAAATTGATTAAAAAAGAAAGTTGATTAACAACCCCAAAAAGTACCCATTCTAAAACTAGACTATAAACATCTCAAGACCAGAGATTTTGTCTATTTTCTTAAGTGATGAAACCCAGGCACTATATGTATAGAGTCTAACACATAATAGGTATGTAATAAACATCAGTAGGATAAACTGACACATAAAGGTAAGTAACTATCTTAATGATATATGTAACCAAAATTTACCAATGTGAGTTATTGTTCCACATTTTCGGATTGAGACAACAGTGTTCAGGTTTAACAGTTTGCAAAGCTAAGTATTTTAAGGTCAAATATAGCAAACTATTTCCTATAAATATGAGCCATTTCCCTAAGTATAGATTGTCAATACTCTGAAACACAGAAAGTCACTAAAGTTATTCTTCTCTTTTTTGGGAGGATATAAAATTGTCTACTTTTAATACAATTGCCAAATAAAATATCTGTGATGGTTAATTTTGTGTGTCAACTTGACTAGGCTAAGGGATATCTAGATAGCTGCTAAACATTATTTCTGGGTATGAGTATGAGACTGTTTCTAGAAGAGATTAGCATTTAAATCAGTAGACTGAGTAAAGAAGATCTGCTCTCACAAATATTGGTGGGCATCATTCAATCCATTGAGGGCCTGAATAGAATAAAAAGGCAAAGTAAAGGCAAGTTTGCTCTCTCTGCTTGAGCTCGGAGATTCATTTTCTCCTACCTTTGGGCATTGACACACCTGGTTTTTGGGCTTTTGGATTTAGACCCAACAGCCCTCTGATTCCCAGGCCTTTTGGACTTGCACTGAATCACACCACCAGAATTTATGGTTCTCCAGTTTGCAGATAGCAGGCCATGGGACTTCTTAGCCTCCATAACCATATGAGCCACTTCCTATAATAAATTCCCTCATCTGTATCTATAGTCATATATTTAGATAGATAGATAGATAGATAAATAGATCAATATCTCCTATTGGTTCTGTTTCTCTGTAAAATTGTGACTAATAAAATATGTTTCTCCTATTTCTCAACAGTAATAATTATCATGAGTTGTTCTACAAGGCATTTTTTTTTTAAGTGAGAGCAAGTTTATTAGAGAAATAAAAGAATGAGGTGGTTAAATCAAAGCCAAAATGCATTTACTATTTACCAAAGAATTCCATTTAAAGCAATATTTAAAGAATAAATTTCCTGAAGGTGTAACAACCTAAGATTTTATTCTCAAATGAGTTTTAATCCGTTTTTTCCATGTTCCACTTCCTGGTAATTTCAAATCATCCTTTCTTCATTCAGTTTCTCCCTCCATCTTTTTTTCTTCCATTGGGGTATTTTCTTGAAAAAACTGTAGCCAATTCTGGTTAGTCTACGTCAAAACATAAACTTATTAATAGAAGACAGAGATAATTAACAGAATTGAAGAAAAATTGAAAACATAGTACCCAGGACTGGAAAGAATAACCACAACTCTGGAGATCTCAAAAACAAGAGCTCATGGACTTTATTCAAGAGCATTGCCATTGATGTGACCAGATTCCCAAAACTTCTAGTTTCTGTATGTCTCAATACCAAATTTTTAATTCTTTAGAGAAATAATCTAATAGACCTAGGCTGGATAAGGTATGCCCTCTTAGGTAAGTTTGTTACACACAGAAACTAACTTACAGAAGGTCACTGTATAGATGTGGTCAATGGATGCGCACTGCACATGTTGGAGATTATTCCAAGTAATGGGCAATTCTTCTGAATTAAACAATGATCATACAAGGTATTCTACTACAGGTATTATCATAAATTTAACCATCTTTGCTCATTTATTTGTTTTAAATTGATGCAATGTTATGAACTCCTGTGTCTTTTCTGATCACTAAGGATCATTCATGAGTTTTTCTGGCAAATGCTAAAAAGATTTTAGAATGACTAAAAGAAAATAGTTAAAATCAATACATTAAAAAATCAAATTCATTTGAGGCAACCAAAATCTGGTATATTGCTAGACTTAGGCTAAAAGATAAAATTAAACAAAGTTCAGAGAAAACAAATTATCTTTAGATGAAATAAAAATAATTCAAAGTGATAACCTCCAACAAATAATAAAAATTTTAAAGCACTAGCTATATCATTTATAAAGAAAAGTCAACATTACTATGCTTTAGTAAAATGACACACCACCACAATTGGAAGGATGGATTAAATAATTTGAAATCATTTAGCTTAAATATGTTTTAGGTTTGTATTATTCCCCTAAACCTGAATCTATGTTTGCCAAAATTTATAACCATTGGATTCGTTTTTAAAGTATTCATGTCTACCCAGGAAATTGTTCCTACAGAGAGAACAAAATAAAGTCAATGCTGGTTCTGTCACCATCACCATATACACTTAAATATTGGTGTTAATCTAAAACAGTAATTCTTCTTCTGTAAATTAAGTTATTAGGAGACCATGTCTGAACTAGATCAACTCTTAAGACCATATAATTTAGACTTTAAAAGTTAAGAGTTGTTATTTTGAAAGTTCAAAGACAAACAGAAGTTTATGGATACAGAATATAAAAGATAAGATGCTCTGGATCACTAATGTGTATGCTAAAAAAAAAAAAGTGGCGGGGGAGAAAAGAACAGGTGCACATGATTTAATGAAAATAAGCTGTGTTGCACTCTGAGATAAGTTAAACAAAGAGGATAGAAACATCAAAGAAATAGAAGTGTTTTTTATTTCATTAATTTACTCATTTTTAAATTCTTTTATTCAATATGGAGATAGATATGAATAGAGACTAACCTTCTTTGGCTTCACATAATTACTTCACTTTAATTTTTTAGTGAAGATAGTCTTTTTTTATATATATCAATAGGTTTTTGGGGAACAAGTGGTGTTTGGTTACATGAATAAGTTCTTTAGTGGTGATTTCTGAGATTTTGGTGCACGCATCACCCAAGCAATATACACTGTACCCAATGTGTAATTTTTTTCATCCCTTACCACCCTCCAACACTTTCCCCTGGATGGATCAAATGGTAGATCTACTTTTAGTTCTACAAGGAATCTCCTCACTGTTTTCCATAGTGGTTGTACTAGCTTACATTCCCACCAACAATATAAAAGTGTAAATACCAACAATGTAAAAGTGTTCCCTTTTCACAACAACTATTTCAACATTCAATTCTGTTCATTATCTCTGTATTCTATTAATAAGTTTATGTTTTCACTCAGACTAACTAGAATTGGCTACAGTTTCTCCAAGAAAATACACCAATGGAAGAAAAAAAGGGGGAGAGGAAGAAACTGAATGAAGAAAGAATGATTTGAAATTACCAGAAAGTGGAACGTGGCAAAAACAGATTAAAACCCATTTGAGAATAAAATCTTAGGTTGTTACATCTTCAGGGAATTTATTCTTTAAATACTGCTTTTAACTGGATTCTTTGGTAAATAGTAAATGCATTTTGGATTTGACTTGAGCACTTCATTTTTTCATTTCTTTACTTCTCTAATAAATCCTAATAAATCTAATAAATCTCTAATGAATCCCCAAAGTCCACTGTATCATTCTTGATGCCTTTGTGTGCTCAGAGCTTAAATCCCACTTATGAGTGAGGACATATGATGTTTGGTTTTCCATTCCTGAGTTAATTCACTTAGAATAATGGTCTCCAGTTCCATCCAGGTTGCCGTGAATGCCATTATTTTGTTCTTTTTTAATGGCTGAATAGTATTCCATGGTGTGTGTGTGTGTGTGTGTGTGTGTGTGTGTATACACACACACACATATATATATATATCACATTTTCTTTATACATTCCATTATTTTGTTCCTTTTTATGGCTGAGTAGTATTCCATGGAATACATATATACCACGTAGTATAAATATACCACATTTTCTTTATACATGCATTGATTGATGGGCATTTGATCTGGTTCCATATTTTTGCAACTGCAGACTGTGCTGCTATAAACATGCATGTGCAAGTTTCTTTCTCACATAATGACTTCTTTTGCTCTGGGTAGATACTCAGTAGTGAAACTGCTGCATCAAATGGTAAATTTACTTTTAGTTCTATAAGGAGTCTCCTCACTGTTTCCCATAGTGGTTGTACTAGCTTACATTCCCACTACAATGTAAAAGTGTTCCCTTTTCACAACATCCATTTCAACATCTATTTTTTTTATTATGGTCATTCTTGCAGAAGGAAGGTGGTATCACAATGTGGTTTTAATTTGCATTTCCCTGATAATTAGTGATGTTGAGAATTTTTTATATGTTCGTTGGCCATTTAAATTTCTTCTTTTGAGAACTATTAGTGTCTTTAGCTCACTTTTTGATGGGATTCTTTGTTTGTTTCTTGCTAATTTGTTTGAGTTTCTTGTAGATTCTGGATATTAGGTCACCAGGGAAGTGGGTGAAAGCCAGCAGTGACAGGTCTCACCCCTCTCCTATGCAGCTAGAAAGACCAACCTCTTGCCCACCATGCTCCCCCAACAGCATCAAGTTTATATCCAGGCAATTCAGTTTATATTCAGCTGAGCAGGGCTGAAAACTTGCCCCAGGCTACAAGAGTCCCCACTGAGAGAGCAACCAGGGCTTTCAGGCTTCACCCCCTCCTCCACCATGGTGTCTTTGCTCACCCTGCACTTCCCATTCACCTTCCCAACCCTGAGATTCTGCCCTGGAAAATTTGCACTTGGCTGAAATTATTACAACATTTAGCTGAAAGTTTCTTTCTCTCCCTATGGCACTCCCCAAATTCCACTGGCAGCCCTCCTCAAGAACTCCTGTGAGATAAAGTCAGAAATAGCTTCCCTGGGCTTTTCTGGGGACTGGGAGTGCCTACAGGGCTTTTCCCACTGCTTCTTCTACTTTTATATTTTGCTCAGCTCTCTACATTCATTTCAGCTCTATGTAAAGTTAAATCCTTCTCTCATGATCTGGATTTTCAGGCTCCCCAGTGAGGGTGTCTGGACAGAAGCAGACTTTCACCTTCTCACACTTTGGGCACTCAAAAATTTTCAGCTGTCTCATGGCATTTGAAGCAGCAAACTGCTGCTTTCAAAGGGTTTGTGAATTCTTTCAGTTTTTCTGGTATGTTCCTGTGTTAGTTCTTAGAACAAAAGTTCATGATGTGAGTCTCCACACCTTCTTTGTCTATCTAAGTGTGAGCTGCAAGTTAGTCCTGTCTCCTATTCTCCATTTTCCCCTGATTTCTAAACTGAAGATTTCTATCTTAAATTTAAAAGTTCCACAGGGAAGAAAGATACTAAAGGAACAACACTGATCTCAGAAATTTTCAAATTAACTATCTCAAATTGAATTTTTGTGATTGGCATTTATATTCTATCTTTCAAAAGTAAATTCAGAGCTTAATCTGGACTGATTTGGAGCTCAGAAATGTCCATTAAATTACCTAAACATGCTATTCTTGACTGAAGTGAAAGATTTTAACATAAAGCCTAATCCTTTTTCTTAAGTAGATAGTTCCTAAATGGCTCACTACAGGTTGGTAAGGTTCTGATGAAGTTTTCATCAGTATGAAATAAAATGATAAAAATAAAGGCAATGTAGTAAGTTTTTCATAGTGCTAAACTTGATTGTTATTATTATAGATAATATCTGTTTTAATTAATTTTTAATATATGTCATCATTATTCACTAAGTATTATAACAGTATAAACTAAATAGTAAATACTAGACAGTATGTACAGTTAAGATATGACCCTAAATTGTCTTGCTAATTAACAAATTAGTACGACAATTCTATCAGTCTGGGTTGAGTAAAGAGGCAGAAACCATATCAGCTATTTGGACAGAGAGAATTTAATACAAAGAACTGAAAACTGGAGGATAAAAGAGACCCCCTAAGAAATCAGAGAGACGGCAACTTTACAGAAACAGGTACCACTCATAGAGTTGGGGAAACAAGAGAAGAGGTTGTTAAAACTTACTAATGTGGAAGAAGGATCCCATGGGGACCCAAACCTCTGAAAAAGAGATGCCACTTGCCTGGTGCACATGTTGAGAACAAAGGGGGTTGCACATGATAAGTTTTTTTCTTCAGGTGTTGGAAAATTTGCAAACTAGCTTTAGATAAACTATAGAAGGAGACCAGGCACAGTGGCTCCGGTCTATAATCCCAGCACTTTGGAGGCCAAGACTGGTGGACAACCTGAGGCCAGGAGTTCAAAACTAGCCTTGCCAACATGGCAAAACCCCATCTCTACAAAAAATTAGCCAGGCGTGGTGTCACATGCCTGTAATCCCAGCTACTCAGGAGGCTGAGGCACAAGAATTGTCTGAACCCAGGAGGCAGAGGTTGCAGTGAGCCAAGATCACACCACTGCACTCCAGCTTGAGCTACAGAGGAGACTCTGTCTCAAAATATATATATAGGAGGGAATTTTAGTTGCCTGGTGAAGAAGTGTTGCAGTACTGATGCTCACAGGAACAGACACAAGGCAGAAAGAAAGCTGGAAGCCCAGGGAAAGAATCAAGTCCCTTCTTTCTCATCTGGCCTACCAGTCTCCCTTTTATACCCCCTACTGGCATAGCCCAACAGAAAGCAGCTTATAAAGTCAATATGGGGTCTACAGAGTTCCCAACCCAGGATCACAGGACCAAGTATAAAAGAGCTTAAGAACTTATGAACTTAGTAATTTATACAATATTGGTCTTTTTTTAATTAAAATTTTACTCATCTACAAAATAATGGCATCATTTGTTGAAACTTTATGGGTAGTTCAGTTCTCATCCCATTTTTAATGTGATTAATAGGAATAAAGATATTTGGAATACTTTGCTCTTTTTAAAACACTCTGAAATATACAATCTCACTTGATTCTTACATACAGATGATCTGAAATATTCCTGTTTCTTTGTTGATAATTCCACTTCTCAGAAAACTGAGTAACCAAAAAGGAAATTGTTATTCCGAACCTAATTCTAACAAAGAGAAACTTATTCAACAAGTTAAGTGACAAAGATACTGAGAGAAAGAAAACATGCTTTCACTCACCTTTGGATCCATGTAGCCAGAGAAGGAAATGCTGGGCTACCACTCTCTAAAGTCCGTGCTACGATTTTCAGATTTTAAAAAATATCCCTTGACGGCCGGGCGCGGTGGCTCACGCCTGTAATCCCAGCACTTTGGGAGGCCGAGGCGGGCGGATCACAAGGTCAGGAGATCGAGACCACAGTGAAACCCCGTCTCTACTAAAAATACAAAAAATTAGCCGGGCGCGGTTGTGGGCGCCTGTAGTCCCAGCTACTCGGGAGGCTGAGGCAGGAGAATGGCGTGAACCCGGGAGGCGGAGCTTGCAGTGAGCCGAGATCGCGCCACTGCACTCCAGCCTGGGCGACAGAGCGAGACTCTGTCTCAAAAAAAAATAAAAAATAAAAATAAAAATAAAAAATATCCCTTGACAATGCCCTCTCCTTTGAAACTCTCATGTCTATATATAACCACCATTATCTTCCCATCCACATTACCATGATTACCAACCTCCAAACCACTCCCTCAAAATAAGACTCCATCCATCCCAGGTAGTGACATCATCAAAGGTTGCCAAGTTGGTTTGACTCCTGTCCCACATAAAGGGACCAAAACAATAAATAAACAACTATATGTCAACTAAAGTGACTGAGGAAGTATGCTGGCAGACACCAAGGGAGCAACGAAATCCCTGTGGAGAATAGAAGCACAGGATAGCACGATAGAGAGGTGAGAAAGGCATTCTGACTTTGCCACATTGTCTCCCAAGATCAGCTTGAAGTCAGGGGGAACTTCTTATAGGGAAGAGGTACGCTGCAGATATGCAGTGGTGCCCATTACCAACACAAATGCCAGCAATCCTTGCTACAGGAGAGTCCTCCAGTCCTCAAAAGCTCCAAATTCAGTTTGGAGAGTAATCGAGTTTGTTTAGCTGCATTGCCTCAGAGAAGCCTATCTTGAGCACCTCCCACCTCAATAATGTAAGCTGCTATGCTTAATGCCCTGTTGACACTGGACCCACAGCTAGAGTGTGCCCTGCACTAAGAGCCAGTCTCTGTGACTGAGTCTCACTGTCTCTGAGACTCACCATCATTCTACCAAGTTCATCTGGATGCCTGCAGCACTATGACCCCAGCTGTGTGAAGCCTAGGCCACATAACAACTGAGACCCTGGCATCTGAACCTACATGGCACATTACCCCACAGGAAACAGGCAAACCTATACAGTAAGGAAGCTGCTGAACAGCTGGCCAGCCACCTCACATACACCTGTGCTGCAAAGCTGACTAGATCACTGAGTCTATACATGCCCATGTCCAGCCTGACAGCTTCTCCTGTGGTATCCTGCTTTCGTGGATACACCACTGCAGGGCCATCTGGCACCACCACACCCACACTAACTCCAACATCCAGTCCAGCGGCAGCTCTGCCTCCCTGGAAAGCCCACCAGATAGCCTGTTAGCCCTCTGTGACTGCATGTACCCAGCCTGACAATCAGACCAGTGCCCCTGCTCCCAGCAACCCTGTGCCAATACCATCAAAACTCCCACAGCCTAAGTCACTGAAGCAATCACAGACATCACTGATGAGAATAATAGCTGAAGAAACTGCATGGGGACCATGTTACCGAATTCACCAGAAATAAAGCCAACGTACCATACCCAATTGATACTCTAGACGTATCTACAGGAAAAAATCTCTCCCTACAAAAGCTACTCCATAAAACTAAAAAAAAAAAAAATCACTATTAGATGTGCAGATATCAACAAAGGGACACTAGAAACAAGAAAAAGTAAGGACATGACACCCCCAAAGGAACACAGTCTCCAGTAACAGGCTCCAAAGAAGAGGACATTTATGAAATGCCTGAAAAGAAGTTCAAAATAATGATCTTAAGGAAATTCAGTGAGATACAAGAGAACACAAACAATTTAATGAAACTAAGAAAACATTCATGATCTGAATGAGAAATTCAACAAAGAGATATTAAAAAGAACATTTAAATGACCAAACTGAAATCTTGGAGGTAAAGAAAAGAAATAACTAAAATCAGAGCAGAACTAAATGAAATTGAGATCCAGAAACCACATAAAGAATCAACGAAATAAAAAATTAGTTCTTTGAAAGGATAAACAAGATTGATAGATGGCTACCTAGATTAACCAAGAAAAAAAGATTATCCAAGTAAGCACAATAAGAAATGACAAAGGGTGACATTACAACTGATTCCACAGACACATAAAAGGTCCCCAGAGTCTACTATGAACATGGCTATGCACACAGATTAGAAAATCTAGAGGAAATGGATAAATTCCTGAAAACACAAAACTCCTAAGATTGAAACAGGAAGAAACAAAAATCCTGAACATACCGATAATGAGTAATGAAATTGAATCAGTAATAAAAATACCTACCAACCAAACAAAAAAAGCCCTGGACCAGATGGATTCACAGCCAAATTCTACCAGACATACAAGGAAGGGCTGGTACCAATCCTATTGAAACATTCCAAAAAATCAAAGAGAGACTCCTCCCTAACTCTCAATAGATGCAGAAAAAGATTTTGATAAACTCTAATATACTTTCATGATAAAATTCCTCAACAAACTAGGCATCAAAGGAACATAGCTAAAAATAAAAAGTGCCACCTCTGACAAACCCACAGTCAACATCATACTGAATGGGCAAAGTTGGAAGCATCTAAGAACTGCAAAAAAGCAAGGATTTCAACCTCACTACTTGTATTCATAGTATTGGAAGTCCTAGCAAAAGCAATCATCAGGAGACAAAAATAAAAGTTATCCAAATAGAAAAAAAGGAAGTCAAATTGTCTCTCTTCACTAATGATAGCATTCTATACCTTAAAAAACCAAAGGTTCTGCCAAAAGACTCCTAGACCTAATAAACAACTTCAGCAAAGTTTCAGAATACAAAATCAATGTACAAAATTCAGTAGCTTTTTTTTTCTTTTTTTTTCTTTTTTTTTTTTTTTTTTTAGATACGGAGTTTTGCTCTCTTGCCCAAATCAAAAACACACTCCCATTCACAACAGCTGAAAAGAAAAAATACTTAGAAATACATCAACCCAAAGAGGTTAAAGATTGCTGCAATGAGAACTACAAAACACTGCTGAAAGAAATCAGGGATGACACAAACACATGGAAAAACATTCCACATACATGGATTGGAAGAATCAGTATCATTAAAATGGCCATACTGCTCAATGAAATCTACAAATTCAATGCTGTTCCTATGAAATTACCAATGTCATATTTCACAAAATTATAACTATTCTAAAATTCATACTGAACAAAAGAGAGCCTGAATAGTCAAAATGATCCTAAGCAAAAAGAACAAAGCTGGAGGCATCACATTACCCAACTTCAAATTATACTACAAGGCTATAGTAAACAGAACAACATAATATTGATACAAAAACAGACACACAGACCAATGTAATAGGATAGAGATCCCTGAAATAAAGCTGCACACCTATATCCATCTGATCTTTGACAAAGTCAACAAAAATAAGCAATGGGGAAAGGACACCCTATTCAATAAATGGTGCTGCAAAAAGTGACTAACCATATGCGGAAGAATGAAACTGGACCTCTACCTCTCACCATATGTAAAAATCAACTAAGATGGATTAAAGACTTAAATACAAGATTTCAAACTCTGAAAATCCTAAAAGAAAACCTAAGAAATACTCTTCCAGACATTGGCCTAAGCAAAGAATTTGTGACGAAGTCCTCAAAAGTAAGTGCAACAAAAACAAAAATTGACCAGTGAGATCTACTTAACTAACAAGTTTCTGCACAACAGAAGAGACTACCAACAGAGTAAACAGACAGCCTACAGAATGGGAGAAAATATGTACAAACTACACATCCAACAAAGGACTAGTGCCCCGAATCTATAAGGAACTAAACAAATCAATAAGCAAAAGTCAAATAACCCCATTAAAATTGGGCAGGCTGGGCATGGTGCCTCACAGTTGTAATCCCAGCAATTTTGGAGGCTGAGATGGGTGAGTTCCTTGAGCCCAGGAGTTCAAGACCAGCCTGGGCAATAAAATGAGACCTCGCCTCCACCAAAAAATTAAAAATTAGCTGGGTGTGTTTATGTATACCTGTGGTCCCAGCTACTCAAGAGGCTAAGGTGGGAGGATTGCTTAAGCCCCAGAGGTCGAGGCTGCAGCGAGTCATGATCATGCCACTGCACTCCGGCCTAGGCAACAGAGCAAGGCCTTGTCCTAAAAAAAATAAAAATGGGCAAAGGATATGAACAGACACTTCTCAAAAGAAGACATATAAGTGGCCAAGAAACATACAAAAAAATGCCCAGCATCACTAATCATTAGAGAAATGCAAATCAAAACTACAGTGAGATACCATCTAATACCAGCCAGAATGGCTATTAAAAAGTCAAAAAATAACAGATAATGGTGAGGCTGCAGAGAAAAGGGAATGCTCATACATTGTTGGTGGGAATGTAAATTACTTCAGCCCTTGTGAAAAGCAGTTTGGAGATTTCTCAAAGAACTGAAAATAAAATTATCATTCACCCAACAATCCTATTACTGTGTATATACCCAAAGAAAAAGAAATCATTCTATTAATACCAAAAAGATACATGTATTCCCATGCTTAGCGCAGCACTATTCACAATAGCAAAGACATGAAATCAACCCAGGCACCTATCAATGGTGGATTAGATAAAGAAAATGTGGTACTTATACAGCATGGAATACTACACAGCCATAAAAACAGAATGAAATCATGTCCTTTGAAGTAATATGGATGCAACTGATGGCCACTATCATGGACAAATTAATTCAGGAACAGAAAACCAAATACCACATATTCTCATAAGTGGAAGCTAAATACTGGGTACAAATGGTACAAAGACAGGAACAACAGACACTAGAAATTCAAATAAAGGGAGAAAGGAGGGAGGAGCAAGTGTTGAAAACTACCTATCAGGTACTGTATTTGCCACTTGGGTCATGAGATCATTAGAAGTTCAAACCTCAGCATCACACAACATACCTGTGTAATAAACCTGTACCTACACTCCCTAAACATAAAATTAAAAAGTAAAAAGACTCTTCAATAAATGGTGCTGGGAAAAGTGGATATCCACATACAGAAGAATGAGACTAGACCTCTACCTTGCACCACATACAAAAATCAAATCAAAATGGATTAAAGATTTAAATGTAAAATCTGAAACTATAAAATAGAATAAAACATAGAGGAAACACTTCACAACATGGGGCTGGGTAATAATTTTTTAAAAAATAAGACCTCAAAAGTGCAGGCAACAAAAGCAAAAACAGACAAATGCGAGTATAGTAATATGAAAAGCTTTTGCACAGCAATGGGAAAAATAGAGAGAAAAGAAAACCTACAGAATAGGAGAAAATATTCACAAATTATATATCTGACAAGGAGTTAATGCCCAGACTATATTTTTTAAAACTTGTATAACTCAATAGCAAAAAAAAAAAAAAATCTGATTTAAAAATAAGCAAAGGATCTGAGTAGACATTTCTCAAAAGAACACCAAAAATGCCCAACAGGTGTATGAAAAAATGTGCAACATCTCTAATTATCAGGAAAATGCAAATCAAAATCACAATGAGATGCAACCTCATGCCAGTCAGAATGGCTATTATCAAAAATACAAAAGAAAACAAGTGTTGATAAGGATGTGAAAACAAGGGGAACACTTACACACTGTTGGTGAGATTGTAAGCTAATACAGCCATTACAAAAAAACTACATGGAGATTCCTCAAAAACTTAAAAATAGAACCACTATCTAATCGAGTAATTTCACTACTGGGTATATATACAAAGTAAATGAGATCAGTATGATGAAAAGATATATACATCCCCATGTTTATTGCAGCACTAGTTCCAATAGCCAAGATATGGAATCAACTTACATGTCCAACAATGGATGAATACAGAAAATGTGGTATATACGCACAATGCAATGCTATTCAGCCATAAAAAAGAATAAAATCCTGTTATTTGCAACAACACCCATGTGATGTAATCTGTGATGAATCTAGATATCACGTTAAGTGAAATAAGCCAGATACAGAAAGACAAATACCGTATGATCTCACTTAGACATGGAATCTGAAAAAATTCACATGTTGATTTTATAGCAGCAGAGAATAGACCAATGGTTACCAGAAACTGGGGAGGGAAGGGAGAAGAGAAAAATGGAGAGAGGTTGATCAACAGATACAAAGTTACAATTAGATAGGTTCTACTGTGCTGTTCTATTGCACAGTAGGGTAACTAGGGTTAACAGCAAAATATTGTATATCACAAAAGAGCTAGACGAAAGGTTTTTGAATAGTCTCACCACAAACAAATGCATGAAGTGAAGAACACATTAACTACCCTGATGGGATCATTATACAACATGATCCATATATAGATATGTATTGAAGCATCAAATTGTACCCTGTAAACATATACATTTGCAATGTGCCAGTTTTTAAAATAAGCAGCTAAAAAAAAAAAAAAAAACTTCAGCCGGGCGCAGTGACTCATGCCTGTAATCCCAGCACTTTGGAAGGCCGAGGCAGGCAGATCATGAGGTCAGGAGATCGAGACCATCCTGGCTAACATGGTGAAACCTCATCTCTACTAAAAATACAAAAGATTAGCCAGGCGTGGTGGCAGGCGCCTGTAGTCCCAGCTACTTGGGAGGCTGAGGCAGGAGAATGGCGTGAACCTGGGAGACGGAGCTTGCAGTGAGCCGAGATCACACCACTGCACTCCAGCCTGGGCAACAGAGCCAGACTCTGTCTCAAAAAATAAATAAATAAATAAATAAATTTTTTAAAAAATTAAAAAAACTTCAGGCATCTGGTTCAGCATTCTCCTTTGTACTCCAAGTCTTGTCACATCATAGCTGATTTAATCATACATGTAAAGATCCACTGAATTGTAACCTCACAGTTGTCTGACCAAGACTCCTACAACATACTTGGCTCTTCACTACACCACTCCTCTCTCAGAACTATGCCCACTGAATTGTCATCAAGCAGGTTTGCTACATTTCTGAAATCCTGGATTCCAAAACTCCAACTAAGTTCTGAAATCGTTTCATTCATCTCAAGGCTTACCCCAGTAAACCTGCCTGTCTAGCCACTTTCTCAGCTTTTCATCTCTCAGCTTCTTCCTTTTAATTATGAATTTGTAGCTTAACCAGGAGAGAACAGTGAGCAAGCATGTACAAAGCAAATCATAACATGTCCTCCAATGCCACCCCTTGCCTCTATTAAACCCTTTCTTAGAAGTCTCCTCTGCTCTCTGTGGCATGTGGCATTGCTGACTCCTCTCAACTCTCTGGCTCTTTTCCTGGTTTATTTTCTACCTCTTTGCCTAGTGTCTGACTTCTCTTTCTACTAATTGAACATAAATGCAATAAAGGACTCTATCATTAACTTTCTTTTCTCTCTTTTTATACTATCCTTTTCAAATCCTGCCCAACCTCATGGCTCATGAATTACCTCTGTCAGTAGTTATCAAACATGGTTGTACATTAGAATCATCTGGGGAGCTTTACAAACTATAAAAATACCAGGTCCCTACCCTATACTAATTAAATCTGCATCACTGGCCAAACTGATTAAATCAAAATGTTTAGCCTTACCAATTAAATCAGAATCTCTGGGGTCCAGCACACGTATTTTTTAAAGCTCTCCAGGTGCTACTGAAGTACAACTATGTTGAGAACTGCTATAAGTAGATACATTTAAAATTTTATGCTTCTAGTCTGACTTCTCTTCTGATTCTCCATTCCACATTTCCAAATTTCTTGGCCATGTCTCTTGGGTTGTCACACCAGTATTCTCACTTGAAAAATCCAAAATCAAACTCATTAATTTCCCATATAAGTATATTCTTCTTAAGAACTTATGCACTTCTTATGCCCTTATGCACTTTTATTAATGAAACCATTGTTCTCATGACCCAGGAAGAAAACCTCAGAATAATCTGACTCTTCTCTCTTCCTTGCTATCAACATCCAATTAGTTGTTAAGAACTGCTAAGTCCAGCTCTCTTTATTCTAATCTTCATATGCAGTTTATCTTTCACTGTCATCAAATTAGAGTATCTATCTGTCAGTTCTCAAAAGTCATTATATCAATTTCCAATCTTTTTTTTTTTTTTGAGACAGGCTCTCTCTCTGTCACCCAGGCTGGAGTACAGTGGCACCATCACGGTTCACTGCAGCCTCAACTGCCCAGGCTCAAGTGATCCTCTCACCTCAGCCTCCCAAGTAGCTTGGACTACAGGTGCACATCACCATGTCTGGCTAATTTTTTTTTATTTTTTGTAAAGGTGAAGCTCCAATCTAATTTGATCTCTAGTCCTCTAACTCCAGATTATCCAAAAGATCCTAATATCTTCATATAAAAGAGCTCTCATGTAACCCCTCTGCTCAAGGACCTTCAGGGTTCCTGACAATCTACAAAAGGAATTCCAAATGACTTAGCATTCAAGGCCTTTTCAGCCATGTTTTCCTCTGCTCCATTTTATTTGCTGTTCATGCTAACCAAATTAGAATATGTGCCATTAGTCCACATATGCCTCAGGATTTCCAACTTCCGTGACTATTAACTACGGATATGGTTTAGCTCTGTCCTCACCCAAATCTCATCTCAAACTGGAGTTCACATAATCCCCACATCGTAGGAGGGACTTGGTGGGAGGTAAATGAATAATGGGGGCGGTGACCTCCATGCTGTTCTAGTGATAGTGAGTTCTCACAAGATCTGATAGTTTTGTTAAGGGGCTTCCCCCCTTCACTCTTGTATTACTCTGTTTTCATGCTGCTAATAAAGATATACCTGAGACTGGGCAATTTACAAAAGAAAGAGGTTTAACTGAACTTACAGTTCCATGTGGCTGGGGAATCCTCACAATCATGGTGGAAGGCAAGGAGGAGCAAGTCACATCTTACATGGATGGCAGCAGGCAGAGAAGGTGCTTATAAACTCCCCCTTATAGAACCATCGGATCTTGTGAGACTCATTCACTACCATAAGAACAGCACAGGTAAGACCTGCCCCCATGATTCAATCGCCTCCCACCAGGTCCCTCCCACAACACATGGGAATTCAAGATGAGATCTGGGTGGGGACACAGAGACAAACCATATCATTCTGCCCCTGGTCCCTCCCAAATCTCATGTCCTTATATTTCAAAACCAATCATTCCTTCCCAACAGTCCCCCAAAGTCTCAACTCATTTCAGCATTAACTCGAAAGTCCACTGTCCAAAGTCTCATCCGAGACAAGGCAAGTCCCTTCTGCCTATGAGCCTGTAAAATCAAAAGCAAGTTAGTTACTTCCTAGATACAATGGGGGTACGGGCAATGGATAAATACAGCCATTCCAAATGGGAGAAATTGGCCAAAACAAAGGGGTTACAGGCCCCATGAAACTCCAAAATCCAGCGGGGCAGTCAAATTTTAAAGATCCAAAATGATCTCCTTTGACTCCATGTCTCACATCCAGGGCATGCTGACATAAGAGGTGTGTTCCTATGGTCATGGGCAGCTCCACCCCTGTGGCTTTGCAGGGTACAGCCCTACTCCTTGCTGCTTTCATGGGCTGGTGTTGAGTGCTTGCAGCTTTTCAAGGCACATAGTGCATACTGTCAGTGGATCTACCATTCTGGGGTCTGCAGGATGGTGACTTTCTTCTCACAGCTCCACTATGTGGTGCCCCAATGGGGACTATGTGTGGGGGCTTCCACCTGACATTTTCCTTCTGCACTGCACTAGCAGAGGTTCTTCATGAGGGCCCCACACCTGTGGCAAACTTCTGCCTGGACATCTAGGCACTTCCATACATCCTCTGAAATCTAGGAAGAGGTTTCCAAACCCCAATTCTTGACTTCTGTGCACTGGCAGGCTTGCACCCTCTGAAGCCATGGCCTGAGCTCTACATTGGTCCCTTTCAGCCACAGCTAGAGTGGCTGGGACATAGGGCACCAAGTCCTTAGGCCACACACAGCATGGGTTCCCTGGGCCCAGACCACAAAACCACTGTTTCCTCCTAGGCCTCTAGGCCTGTAATGGGAGGGGCTGCCATGAAGACCTCTGACATGCCCTGGAGACATTTTCCCCATTGTCTTGGGGATTAACATTCAGTTCCTCATTACATATGCAAATATCTGCAGCCAGCTTGGATTTTTCCTCAGAAAATGGGATTTTCTTTTCTATCACCTTGTCAGGCTGCAAATTTTCCAAACTTTTATGCTCTGCTTCCCTTATAAAACAGAATGCCTTTAACCACATCCTAGTTACATCTTGAATGCTTTGCTGCTTGGAAATTTCTTCTGCCAGATACCCTAAATCATCTGTCAAGTTCAAAAACTAGTAGAAACAGTATAGTATGATTGTTAAGAGATCAGATTCCAGAATTTAGAGTCAAACATAATTAGGTTCAAATGCCAACTTCACCATGTTCTTGTTCTGTGACCTGAGCTTGAGAAAGTAACTCTTCCTACCAGCAGATTCCTCATCTGTAAAAGTGGCTATAATAATAGTATCTCACTAATAGGACATAACTACCTAATTGGGTGGTTATAAGACTCAGATGATTCATGTGAAGAAGTAATCACCATGACTCACATACAGGTTCTTGACAAATGCTAGATATTTCTAGTAAACACTGGCCAGCAAGCATGCATTCTAACTTCTTTTAATATAATGGGACTAAATCCCTTGCACCATTTCCCAATCCCTTGCACCTAGGATTCTAGATTTAAGTTCCTACAATCAGATGTTAAACTTCTAGGTTGAATGTCCAGGAATGACACTCAGCCTAGAGTCTGGAATCCAATTTTGTTTATGTGCCTTAGAATTGCAGTGGCACAGCCTGGGAGAGCAGCTGTAGCAAATGTTTCCTAACTTAGTAGGCTATTTTCCACTGATAGCAGAGGCTCTAGAGCTAACAGCTGTGATGGTATCTTTCCTATACCATGGCTTTCTGATGGTAGCAAAGGCATAATCCCTTGACAGCCAGTGTCACTTTGGGAACCATTCCTGGACACAACATAAAATCTGTGAGTCATTTAATGCTCCGTGATGAATATCTTACTGCTTAAACTAGCTAGAGTGCATTTTACTCTCCACAACTGAACACTAACCAAAATACTATTGTTATTATTTCTTCTGGAAAAGATTTCCACATGGGAAGGAAAAGATTTGTGACCAGGACGGCAACTCAGAGGCAGATTTCACCCTGAACAGTTGTCTCTAAGTTACTGCAGGTGGTAATCACACTCATAAACAAAGAATGGCAAGCAATCGTTTGTAATCAGCTTGAGTGAGCATTCAGGGTGTTGAAATTTGGTGTACCATTTAAAAATATCTCTGAATGTCTTGACAGTAACTTAGTTTAGTAAAATATCATGCTATCACTTTGCAATATGTTCCATTCAAGATGAGATTTGGGTGGGGACACAGCCAAACCACATCAGCATGTATCAGTATTTTTCTACATAAACATTTTCTAGGAATAGTAACCACCCATCTTCATGCACCTGCAGGCCCTGGAAAGGTCAAGCACAGAGTCGGAACTCCAGTAGAAAGCATAAGAGAACTCAGAATTCAGGTCTTTTTTCTGCTAGGACCTTAACGACATTCTGTCTGAATTTATCTGCTCTTTTTCCTCTATTCACCTCTGTACCTTTGAGAAGCTCTCAGTATCATACCATCTACCTTTAACCTTGCTTTACTGTAAAGAACTGATGAACAGCTGAGAAACCTGTGTGCTGCTCTCCATGACTTTGACTTCTATGATCCCAAGATTATTTCCAAGGTGAACAAACAATAGCCATAAAATAGACCCAGTAAATTTTTGTGGCAGATCGTCTGGCAGCAACAAATATTTATTGAGTGCCAAAAGTATAAAGTATTCCAGGTAGTTAAGATACATATCAAAAAAAAATAGACCTAGTTCCTGCTCTTAACTCACAGGCAGGGGCCATTTCATGTCTCAGTATTTCTGCTTGCTTGTAATGTCACTGAGATCAAACTGGAACAATAACAAAAAGCACAGATGTAGACCTTAATCTGTGATGTGTTTCTGCACCTTAAAAACAAACACAACAAAAATCTATTTTACTATACCAAGTACTTTCCCCTCTAATAGTTTCCTCGGGCCTGGAAAAGTCTAGATAATAGTGTGTGAAAAAACAACAAAATAAATTATCTGGAAATTTTCTATATATTCAAAAGGGTTTGTGAAGCCCAGGCATATGCATTTATCAAAATTTATCTAGTGGTAAACTTAACATTTGGATTTCACTGTATGTAAATTTTACCTCAAAAATAAAAAGAAGTTTGAAACAAGTATTATACTCCAGTTAATTATGTTCACGCTAAAATGTCTACAAGTAAATTATACTAATGTCTGCAACTAACTTTGAAAATAAATAAAATCAAAAAATAAGATGGTTGCTTTAATAGAGGTGTCTTTAAAAATAATAGTAATAATAAGTAATGATAGTAATTATAAGGTGGCTAGATGGATGGGTGGTTGGATGGATGAAAAGGCAAATATGATACAATGTTAACAACAGTAGAAACTCGATGACATATTCTTTCAACAATTCCTTCCATCTTTCTTTATACTGAAATTTTTCAAAATAAACATTTGGGAGGTGAGGGGAAAGTCCACTATAGCAGACCAGTCGCAATTTGCTGAACCACACCGAGTCACACAAAGAACTCTTGCTATCGTTTGAATGTGTCCCCCAATATTCATGTGTTGAAAACTTAATCCCCAATGCAACAGTGTTAGGAAATAGGACCTTTAAGAGGTGATTAGGTCATGAGGGTTCTGCCTTCATGAATGGATTAATGCCATTATCTTGAGAGTGAGTTATTTCAGGAGTAGGCTCATGATAAAAGAATGAGTTTGGCCTTTCTTCTATGCAGTGTACTCTCTCTCCATGTTATGAGTCAGCAATCGATGCAACCCCTTGATCTTGGACTTCCCAGCCTCCAGAACCATGAGCCAAATAAACTTCTATTCCTTATAAATTAGTCTGTGGTGTTGTGTTATAGCAGCATAAAATGGACCAAGAATAAACACTAAAGGAAAAACGAAACAAAAACAACATCAATGGCAAATAAGGTAAATACTGATAATCGGATAGGAACTGGAATTTATTTTCTAGGCAAATGGAAGATGAATGGAGGAGTAGAGAATATTAACAAACTCATTAATACCCTGCTTAGCAAAAACCTGCAACCAACACAATTTTCTTAATTTAAATAAATAATTTGCAGGGAAGTGTTTTTTAAAGCATTTTTATTACATTGAAATTAATGTCGTGCTTTCTGTTTCAGGGTAATAAACTGGCACTGCTGCCTTTTGGCAATGGTGGGGAGGAGGACGAGGAAGAGGAGGGATTTTTATTAAGTGAAGGGCTCACTACCTCAGAGCACATTAGTGGGTTTGGAGGGGAGAAAGAAAGAGGAAGAGGGAGAGAAGAGGGAAAACGGAGATAAAGAAAAGGAGAAAGAGGTAGAGTGAAGAAGGAATGGAGAGAAAAAAAATCGAAATTACAGGGCTGAACAGGGAAAAACAGGAGCCAACTTGATACAGAAAGGCTGACAAAAAGAAATTCAGTAAAATTCCATAGTGGTGGGTGGCCAAAGAACATTTTGAGACAAGAGAGGCTGCCTGATCCATTAGAGGTTGTTCTGTTGCTGCTGTATACACTCTGCTGCTATCCTTTCCTCAAATCTTCACTAAAGGCACTTAAAATCATGAATGTTTTATGTGAATGGGCTTTTAGTGGACATCAAGCAGGGAGCTCGGTTTTGTTTCTGGGTCAGCGCTGTGCAGAAATCTTGAGAAGGGCTTCTGACTCCCACAGGCCTTGGAAGGGGAGGTGTTCAAGTCAATTTTATGTAGATCTTTCAGGATGAATGAGAAGCAGGGGAGGAATGAGACAGCAGCTTATTCAAGGAAAAGCTGGCCTGCAGAGAAAAAAATTTCAAAACCACTTTTTCTTATCCATTTTTAACCCAGAAGACCCTCATTACCAGGACTGGAAAATCAGGAAAGTCATTTTCATCCTTACATCCGTCCTTTTTTAATGAGATTACACTGCCACCTACTGGTATTGATAAAAAATACCTTTTATAATAATTTTAAACTTTGTGAGCCTTAATCTTTCATTTACTGACAAATTCTTCCCTTGTATGGGAACACAGATTTGCATAAGATGAGTTCTTTGCCCGCAAAATTTTATCCTCTAATAGTAATCTTAATGAAAACAACTTGTAGCCCTTCAGAATTCAGACACCATTTCAACAGTAAAACCTTTCTTTATAGAGGTTTCCCATCCTTCTTAACCAGAACTGACAACTCTCTCTTTTGAGAATATATACTATCCATTGTATTTAGTTGATTACTTGATTATACTGTCACCCATAACTAGACCATAAACTCCTAAGATTCAGGGACTATATCTTTTCTGCATTTATATTCCTAGCACCTGGAACAGAAGCTGCACATAGCTAATAAATATATAATAAATGAATAAATGATTGATGATCAATCAAAAAGTATAAACAAAGCAAACATCACTTTACATAAACTTTTTTAAAAAAATTAAATAAACATTTCAACATCAAATATATACATTATGTACTTCCTTGTCTATGGAGTGGCTTTTACTTTGCCCAATTTTCCATTTTACAAAATTCGTATACATCAAATCAGAATAAAAAGGATATGTAAAGTTAGGTTTTCCCATTGGCATATAATTCATAAACTCTTAATTACCATAAGGTAATCTAAAACAAGATATTCTTAAGAGAATCAACTAAGAGGAAAATTTAGCATAAATAAATTTTATTTATTTAATAATGAGTCAGCACTGCTAAGGGACAAAGAAACTTCAGATTTGTAGTACTGAAACTATTTATATTACTTACATAACCCAGAATCATGAACAGGGTTGAGTTTGAGATTTGAGATCCTCATATTGATTATAGGGAACCCTAAGGCACCCAGGGCCTCTCTTTAGAAACTGATTACTCTATAGGGAGAAGACACTCAGACCTTAACCAACTCTCCTATCTGAATTTAAACAAGAATGTCTAAAGCACTCTCTCTAAAGGAACTTCCAGGGAGCATGGCCACTCACTTTGAGTCAATAAAGGGTCAAAGAAGTGTGGGCAGTAAGGCGCCACACTTTGTGACATGGCCCTGTTTCACAATGCAATTTTCACAAGGGTCTACACACACATTCTTAGCCAATAAGCTGGACACCTCTTGTACTGAGCAAAACTGGATGTGAATTCTTCTATTTTCCTCCCATTTGCTTCAGATTTCCTATTCCATCCATTCTTATTTTCCTATTTTCCTTTCTAAGGCTGATCTCATCCCTTCCCAGTCAAGTTCTGAGACCTAAATTCATAAACCATCTTCTTCTTTTCCTCATTTTCCTCTCCACCAGTTCCTCCCTACATACCAACACACCAAGTCTCTTCTATCTTGGAGGCAAAAAAAGTCCTCCATGAGTCTTTTACTCTGAAGAGTCAGGTGGCATATCCTAGTATCTTCTTCCCTTCACTGCAATCTTCATAAAAGACTTCAACTGCTGCAATTCTCTTCTCCCTTTTATGGCACAATTGCTTGAAACTGAGTTTCCCAGGTTTGTGTCTTGGTACCACTTTCCCTGAAATTACCAATAACCTTCAAGTTTCCAATTCTGTTACTCCTGCTCAACTTCTGATGCTTTATGCAACAGTGATCACCTCTCTCTACTGCTGCATGCTTGCCCCACATTTACACTCCCAACCCCTGCACACTTCTCCTGAATAGTTCTCACTTTCCTTCCCTAGAACCTCTTTTGCCTTCTGCCTCTAAAATAGAAAGTAGAAGATGTACTAAACACTTTAGTCCTCATCTTGTTCTCACTTGACATGTTCTTCCTTAGGGATTTCATCTATTATTTTTGTCCTTCCTCCCTTCATTGATTTAACAGAGGTCTATTATTAGCCAATGATGTGACAGGTACTTTTCCTGGAGCTTGTGATTCAGCAATGAACAGGAATTACAAGATCCCCATTATCATGAGCTTATATTCTAGTGTGTGTATGTGTTAGAGGAAGGAGGGTGGCCAATGATAGATACTAAACAAATTAAAAGGCAAATAACCAAGAAAGTATCAAAATAACTTTGCACCTGAGCCTATGAGTTTAGCTTTCCCAAGGCTGGCAAATGTCAGCCCGACAGCATCTTGCTAGGGAGCTTGCCAGGCGAGGCTTCTGCGTGGAAGTGAAGACGGAGGCTCAGAATGAGCCACCCAGGCTGAGCTGACTCCAGTTCATATCCAAAGGGCTCCCCAATACCAGACGCTTTGTTAACCAGCAGCATCACTAGGCTCTGACTAAATTGTGGGAGAAGTAATCCAAATGCTGAAAGAGAGCAGCAGCAGCCAGCAAACAAAGGACATCGCCATGGCAACAAGAGGAGCCTTGGGATAATATGCAAATCTGGGAATCCTGCCTTCCTTAAGCCATAAGATCATAGAAGCCACCCCTGTACCACATACTCAGATGTTGTCTTAGGGAGAGAAGCTATCTGAGACCCTGAACAATTATTCCAAGACACTAAGCATTATTGAAATGAAATGTTTAAATTCTTACATAAGACTAAGCTTTAAACCTGATTAAATCCATTTTCTTGTGTTAGCTGTTGTCTATGTTTTGTTCCCACCATGATCCTAACCCCCAGTAATCAGCAGGTTGAAGATTATAATGGGTATATTAGAGGCGACAACAATCTTTTCTCCCATACTTCTCAGTTATAAAATGGGTAGGATTACGACACAGCTATGTGTTTGTCTAGAATTCTGACTCCTTTCTTGAGTTTTGTACCAGCATTTCTAATAGTCTCCTGGTATAAAATAAAATTTGTGTCTCCAACCTACAGAGCAACTTTTTCCTAAATATTTTGTCTCAATTAAAATTAATTTCTGCATGATGTTTTTAGTTGGCTCCCTAATGGAATAGGTTCCTTTTTCCATTCTGACATACACATTCTCTTTTGGTTCTCAAATTATTAATGTTATTTATCTCTCACTGTTATACTTCTGAGAAAACCAGAACCATGATATTGTAAAAACCAGAGATGATTCTACAAAGGCTGTGAATGGCCCTCATTTGCAATCTTATTGCGCCCAATCTTTTCTTCATTGCCATTGCCTTGCTGCTAAAACAACAGATGTACCCTCCCTCTAGGCCCAGAGACTACAGAGGAAAAGGTGGGTGTGTGAGGTTGTAAGGGCCAGTTTATAGAATTAGTTCAGACTCTCCAAATCCAGGACAAGCACACAGACTGCCTAAAGAGCTGGCAAATTTTTGAGAGACTTTTCCTCCTAAGCCATCTTGTGGTCCCTTTCCATCCATCCCAACCATAAAGAATTTCCTGCTTTCCATAGAATTAAATGAGAATTACTAAGAGAATATCAAGACACCTGGTGACAGAGCCTTCTTAGTATAGTTGTTCCCAGTTATGGGGTTTACACAAATAAAGACATAATAAGAAATTTTTCAGCCACCTTAAGATAAATTACTAAAGAGATTGCAAAAGGCATTGCAGAGCAACAAAATCTCTAAATTCCTTAAGCTTAAAATGGTTTTAGCAAAATGCTTATGTTTTATATAGATAATGGCTACAAGTCGGTAACTAACACCAAGATTGTAGTAGCTCAATGCATAGAACTGATAAGTCAGTTTCATAACCTTACTTTTTGGCTTTGGTTTTTGGCTCTTACGTTGCTTAAAAGGTTTTAAGGGTTGATGGTTACCTGCCCACCTCCATTCTTGACTGGCATAAAATGTTTAGTTGGCTGTAAGTCTTTTGGCTCTAAGTCCCTCTACCATAAGGGTCCCACTGAGGGACAGGATGGACCTGGAGCAGGTAGCCACATCACCCCAGCAATGATATGGGACAAAAGAAAAGTCTGGCAGGTCTTGGCCCAAAAAGGAAAGAATGTAAACTAAAAATAAAATTCTAAACCCCTTCAATTGATTAAACAGACCATTTCTTGGCCAAGGGAACCTCAGAGCAACCTTGAAAACTGAGTTCTCAGTCTTGATGGGATGGAGAAGTCAGACACATCTCATACTCCCTACCTTGCTAACCATAATTAGCTTTTCTTCCCTAAGGGCTTAGCAGAAACTAGCCCTTTCAAAAGACTACACCACTGATATCAAACAACAGCCTGATGCTGCCCTTCCTTTTCACCCGGTAAGAGACCAATGACCATGGAGTGGTTCTGGCCAATCTACGAAGAATGTACATAAGGGTTTTAATGTCCTCTGCTTCACCTTTTGGCATCAGAGGGCCAACAATTCCACCCTCAGATCGTGCTAACACTGCCATATTTTGTACATGAGACCCATGAAGGTGTATAAAGCTCAATTATGTATGCACATGTTTCTCCTTTCATAAATACTCATGACTCCTTCTATAACTTATTAAATATGTATATTTGGCCATTCTGCTCAGCATAAATTCCTGCTCTCTTTGCCCACCCCCGCCCCCTTGAAGTATCTGTTTATGGCTTCTGGCCGGAGGCTATGCTTCCTAGCCTGTCAGAATGGCCACCTGTAGGCTGCAACCCTTTGTGAGAAATAAGGTTCTCCTATCCAAATTAAAAATAAATGAGAAATTAAAAATAAGTAAATTGGCCAGGCGCTGTGGCTCATGCTTGTAATCCCAGCACTTTGGGAGGCCAAAGCAGGTGGATCACTTGAGGTCAGGGGTTCAAGACCAGCCTGGCCAAAATGTGAAAACCCATCTCTACTAAAAGCAAATAAAAAATTAGACAGGCATGGTAGTGAGCACCTATAATCCCAGCTACTCAGTAGGCTGAGGCAGGAGAATCACTTGAACTCAGGAGGCAGAGGCTTCAGTAAGCTGAGATTGTGTCATTGCACTCCAGCCTGAGCAACAAAGCGAGACTCCATCTCAAATAAATAAATAAATAAACAGATTTAGGAACTTTAATCAATCAGATTAGGAACTTTAAGGTCTCCAAAATGTCACAAGCCTAACTTAAAATTCCACTCATAAATCGTTAATTTATATTCTCACTGCCACTCTGCTAGCTCAGGGCCTCAACTCTCATCTAAAAGATTGCCAAGCCTTTTAATTGGTTTTCCTGGAAAAGGGGCATGAGAATGGACCTAGGGAGGTAAACACGAAGTGTGAGGATCTTTGGGTAACTCATTAACACCCACCAGAGAACATTCTCCATGAAGAAGGCACTAAACAAGTAAGTATACAGAATACCAACCAACTGAAATTATCCAGCTTCTGTCATTGGTCGTCTTACTGCTAGTACAATCTGGGACAAAGCAGCCATGGTAACAGGGATGGAGGCTATGCATGGGCCCAACAGTATGGGCTCTCTCTCAACAAGGCTGAACTAGCTACTGCCATGCTACTACAGATTATCCAATCTACCAGTAACAGACACAAAGCTGAGCCCCCAATATAGCACATTCCCTCAAAGAAATCAACCAGACAGTTGTTGGTAAATGGATTACACTGGAATCTCTCCACTCCAAAAGTGGAAATACATCACTTAGACAAGAATCAACATATATTACAACATGGATTTGACCTTTCTGCCTGCTGAGTCTTAGCCAGAACCACTATCTGAGAGCTTATGCTTCTGGTTCACTTTAACCATATTCCACATAACATTGTCTTGGACCAAGGGGCTCTCTTTACAGCAAAGGAGATGTGAGCATATGACCATGGTGTGAACACAGCAGTAGCTAGTTCAGCCTTGGTGAGAGAGAACTCATACTTTTGGGCCCGGGCATAGCCTCCATCCCTGTCACCATGGCTGCTTTGTCCATTATGCCAGCACTAAGAGGGCCAATGACAGAAGCTGGATAATTTCAATTGGTTAGTATTCTGCATACTTACTTGTTTAGTGCGTTCATGGAGAATGTTCTCTGGTGGATGTTAATGAGTGATCCTTTTCTTTACCGCAAAGGAGATGTGAGCACATGACCATGGTACCCACTGTTTCTATCAAAAATGCAACATTCAGAAGCTTCTAGTATGACAAAGCAATGAAAGGTCATTCTAAAGGCATGCCTGAGACAAACCCTTAAAGATGATACCATTTGAGGATAGGGTGCCCTGCTCCAGGATGAGGTTATACCTGAAATCAAAAACCATTGTACAGTGACCACATCTGCAATAGGTAAAATGCAGACAGGAAACCAAGGGGAGCAGCAGGAATGGCCCCACTTGCTGTCATTCTCAATGGTCAACCCACTTAGCAATTTTTATTTTTATTTCTCATCCCTGCAATGCTAGGTTCTATTAATCTAGAGGTCCTGGTCCCACCAGTGGACATGGCCCATTAAACTTTAAGCTGCAACTGCCACCTGGTCATTTCATACATTTTGGGCCAAGAGACCAGAGGGCAAGAAAAGGAGTCACCATCTATGCACGGCTAATAGACCTTGACCATCAGGAAAAAGTGGGGCTTCTGTCACATGGTAAGTATAGGGAAGCATATTTTTATCACCCAGGTAATGAACACATTATGTTTGCCATATGAAGGGTATAAATGAAGGGTATCTCTTCATACTCCTCTGCCCAATTTTGATAGCAAATGAACAAATTCTACAGTCACAGCCTCAGGAAAGCACGGTGACAGAGGCCTCAGTGACCCACAAAGTAAGTGGCTTAGATCAGTAGAGAGGTTAGTCAAGGGTAAGGGGAAATCTAGAATCAGTAGCAGAAGGAGACAATGAGTATTAGTTGTGGCCTGAAGACAAGGTGTAATGAAAGAGATTGGAATAAATCCTAGTTACTCTCCTCTGTATTTCCAGAAAAAGAGACCAGTCAGAATACTAGAGCTGCTGTTCCCAGATGCGGTGAATATATTCTATGCAGCAAGTGAACGATGATAGGGATTGCTCGGGTGTACTGTCCAGGACTTAGTTTAGTACCAATGCACTCTTCCCCAGCTGCAAGAATGTTGCATATGGGAGCTCACAACTGGCATCTCCTCAGGAATTGCCTTCTATGAAAGGAGCTTCCTAACCCAAGGGTATGTCCCCTCCCTAGGGGAAGCCCACTTCAAATGACTGGTCCATGTTGGGTATAAAGGCCCAGCCCCATTGACCCAATTCAGAACAACTCTGAAGGGTCATCCTAGGTCCAGAACTCTCCATGTGCACAACTCTCCATCTGCATCACAACTCAACTTCCTCTGCCAGTGCTGCTTTGCTCATTCCCTTCCAGGTGATCTTATGCAAAGTACTTTCCAATCAATCTTCTGCATGTGCTCTCTGCCCTTTTGGGATGTGCCCATCTATCTTTGAGCATTCCCTTACTTTTTGGCAAGTAAAAACAATGCAGGCTTACTTTCTATCCCTCCTGCTCTGGAATGAGCCCTCTCCAAAGAGTATACCTGAATTAGAAGAGAAATACCATAAGAGAAATTGGTGGAACTAGGTAACAGTCTTTTAAATTTTCTATGTGTTTGAAAGTTTTCAAATGGAAAGCTGGAGGAGAAAAAAAGAATACTTCTTTAAAACTTATAGAAAACATTTGCCAACAGTTGGTCATTAACCACTGAGACTGAAAATTGTATACACTGCCAAGATCATTGCTTACCACTATTTCCCTTCATTATCTTCTCATATCCTAGAGTCACTGTTCAAGCCCTTTTGTTGATTGGTGTATTTTCTCAAGACTTCTCTAATTTCTGAATTCTCACACATCTGCAAACATCTTTCTCCCTACGAGGTAACTGATAGCTTAGCTTAGCCTAGCCTAGGATCTTCTAGTCTACTGCCATTACCCCACCACCTTCCAGTCTCTAGAGCTGCACACAGGAAATGTAATGTCTGTCTATTTGTCCTTTGCAAGTAATAATGTTTTTTTCTATCTGGAACACTGTAAGATTTCATCATTATCTTTGGGGTTCGAAAGTTTTATAGGAATATGCCTATTATCTGTTTTTTTCTCATCCATCCTAAATAAAGCTTGGATTATAGTGAGAGACTGGGGCATTCTTCAACTTGCAGATGTAGGTTTCTTCTAATATAAATTTCTTACTATTTTTTCTCACAATTTCTTTTTTTTTCACCTCCTAGGACTCCTAATATTACATCTCTTGGATCTATCAAGTCTGTCTTCTCTCATGACTTCCTTTTATTTATAATTTAGGGGGCTTTTTTTAGTGGATTTATACATGTACATCATTTAAAACTTCTACAGGGTTTGATATGAAAAAATTAGATCTCCCCACATTTCAAATTTCTCAATCCCTGAATTGCTTTCAACTCTTTTTGCTGGTTTTTGGTATTTGCCCCAAATTCCTAAATAACATTCTTATAGTCTTATACTATTACTAACTTTAGTTATAGGCATTATTGTCTACATTATTTATTGCAGAAAATAATAATTTAAATCTTTTCCAGATAAAAGCGCTAATTTCAACAAACATACACACACGACACACAGGTTATCTTGTTTCCCCAATAGCATTTTACCATGTTATAACAGATGAATATACATTGTTCATATCACTATCCATTGTTTATACTGACTATGTAAACATTATTGGTAACTAAATCATGTAGTTTACTATGATTATTTTCCCTAGAATTGAGAATTATTTTCATTTTTAACTTTTCTATGTACTTAACATTAATTTATCCACCCAGTTCTCCAGAACTGATATGAATCTATTCCCAATGCACTCAAACTCCTTAGGCAAATTCTACCAATTTCGTCTTCTTGAAGAAGTCTCTCCTTGAGACTTCTGATCTATTTCAATTTGAACTGCATTATTTACAGGTTGTGGCTTTTCACGAGCACTCAGTTAATCCTGTTGTCTCTCTTTTGTGTTGGATCCCATTTCCTCAATTTTGTTTTCTTCTTCCTAGGCTTATGCCATTATTTTGATGATGCACAAGCTCCAGCAATTTCATAGAAAGGGTATGGAAAAGAATCTTGAGTAAAATATCTTCATCATAATTTACTTCTCTGTATGTATTTGTTCTTAGTTTTTAGATATTTATTCCTCGTAATTTTTCCAACCACTAATTCAGTCAGGTCTCCACAGTGACTCTCCTTAAATCCATCTACTGAAGTTTTATTTCAAAGATTTGTTTTTCAGTGTCTCAGACCACAGTAAAATCAAATTAGAACTCAGGATTAAGAAACTCACACAAAACCACACAATTACATGGAAACTGAACAACTTGCTCCTGAATGCCTCCTGAGTAAATAATAAAATTAAGGCAGAAATCAAGAAGTTCTTCGAAATCAATGAGAATAAAGAGGCAATGTACCAGACTCTCTGGGACATAGCTAAAGCAGTGTTAAGACAGAAATTTTAGCACTAAATGCCCACATCAGAAAGCTAGACAGATCTCAAATCGATACCCTAACATTGCAATTAGAAGAACTAGGGAAGCAAGAGCAAACAAAAAAGCTAGCAGAAGACAAGAAATAACTAAGAGCAGAACTGAAGGAGACAGATACATGAAAAAAACCTTCAAAAACATCAATGAATCCAGGAGCTGGTTTTTTTAAAAAAAATTAACAAAATAGATAGACTAGTGGCTGGATTAATGAAGAAAAAAGATAGAAGAATCAAATATGCACAAGAAAAAATGATAAAGGGGGTATCACCATTGACCCCATACAAATACACACTACCATCACAGAATACTATAAACACCTCTACACGAAGAAACTAGAAAATCTAGAAGAAATGGATAAGTTCTAGGACACATACACCCTCCCAAGACTAAACCAGGAAGAAGTCGAATCCCGATACCAAGCTCTAAAATTGAGGCATAATTAGTAGCCTACGAACTAAAAAAAGACCACGACCAGAGAGATTCACAGCCAAATTCTATCAGAAGTACAAAGAGGAGCTGGTACCATTTCTTCTGAAACAATTCCAAACAACAGAAAAAGAGGGACTCTTCCCTAACTCATTTTAAGAGGCCAGCATCATCCTGATACCAAAATCTAGCAGAAACACAAGAAAGAAAGAAAATTTCAGGCTAATATCCCTGATGAAGACTAATGTGAAAAGTACTCAATAAAATACTGGTAAACCAATGCCAGCAGCATATCAAGAAGCTTACCCACCATGATCAAGTCAGTTTTATCCCTAGGATACAAGGCTGGTTCAACCTACACAAATCAATAAATGTAATTCATCATGTAAACAGAACTAAAGACAAAAACGACATGATTATCTCGTTAGATGCAGAAAAGGCCTTCAATAAAATTCAGCATCCCTTCATGTTAAAAACTCTCAATAAACTAGGTATTGATGGAACATATCTCAAAATAATAAGAGCCATTTATGACAAACCCACAGCCAACATCATACTAAATGGGCAAAAGCTGGAAGCATTCCCTTTGAAAACTGGTACAAGACAAGGATGTCCTCTCTCACCACTCCTAATCAACATAGTATTAGAAGTTCTGGCCAGGGCAATCAGGCAAGAGAAAGAAAAAAAAGAGTATTCAAATAGGAAGAAAGGAAGTCAAATGGTCTCTGTTTGCAGATGACATTATTCTATATTTAGAAAACCCCATCATCTCAGCCCAAAAACTCCTTAAGCTGATAAGCAACTTCAGCAAAGTCTCAGGATACAAAATCAATGGCAAAAATCACAAGCATTCCTATACAACAACAATATACAAGCAGAGAGCCAAATCATGAATGAACTCCCATTCACAATTGCTACAAAGAGAACAAAATACATAGGAATGGTCCGAGTGTGGTGGCTAACACCTGTAATCCCAGCACTTTGGGAGGCCAAGGCAGGTGGATCACAAGGTCAGGAGTTCAAGATCATCCTGGCTAACAGATGAAACCCCATCTCTCCTAAAAATACAAAAAAAATTAGCCAGGCATGGTGGTGCATGCCTGCAGTCCCAGCTACTTGGGAGGCTGAGGCAGAAGAATCACTTGAACCCAGGAGGCAGAGGTTGCAGTGAGCCGAGATGGCACCACTGCACTCCAGCCTGGGTGACAGAGCAAGACTCTGTCTCAAAAAAAAAAAAAAAAAGAAAAGAAAAAGAAAATACCTAGGAATACAGCTAACAAGAAACGTGAAGGACCTCTTCAAGGAGAACTACAAACCACTGCTCAAGGAAATAAGAGAGGACACAAATGAAATAGCATTCCATCCTCATGGATAGGAAGAAACAATATCATGAAAATGGCCATACTACCCAAAGTAATTTATAGATTCAATGCTATTCCCATCAAACTACCATTGACATTCTTCACAGAATTAGAAAAGATTACTTTAAATTTCATATGGCACCAAAAAAGAGCCCATAGAGCCAAGACAATCCTAAGCAAAAAGAACAAAGCTAGAGACATCATGCTACCTGACTTCAAACTATACTACAAGGCTACAATAACCAAACCAGCATGGTACTGGTACCGAAACAGATATATAGACCAATAGAACAGAAGAGAGGACTCAGAAATAACACCACATATATATAACCATCCGATCTTTGACAAACCTGACAAGAACAAGCAATGGGGAAAGGATTCCCTAGTTAATAAATGGTGTTGGGAAAACTGGCTAGCCATATGCAGAAAACTGGAATTGGACCCCTTCCTTACACGTTATACAAAAATTAACTCAAGATGTATTAAAGACTTAAATGTAAAACTCAGAACCATAAAAACCCTGAAAGAAAACCTAGGCAACACTATTCAGGACATAGGCATGGGCAAAGATTTCAGGACTAAAATACCAAAAGCAATTGCAACAAAAGCTAACATTGACAAATAGAATCTAATTAAGCTAAAGAACTTTAGCACAGCAAAAGAAACTATCGTCAGAGTGAACAGGCAACCTACAGAATGGGAGAAAATTTCTGCAATCTACCCATGTGAGAAGTGTCTAATATCCAGAATTTACAAGGAACTTAAAAAAATTTCAAGAAAAAAAGAACCCTATTAAAAAGTGGTCAAAGGATATGAGCAGGCACTTCTCAAAAGACGATATTTATGTGGCCAAGAAACATGAAAAAAAGCTCAACATCGCTATCGTTAGAGAAATGCAAAACAAAACTACAATGCGATACCATCTCACACCAGCCAGAATGGTGATTATTAAAAAGCCAATGCTGGCAAGGCTGTGGAGAAACAGGAATGCTTTTACACTGTTGGTGGGAATGTAAATTAGTTCAACCATTGTGGAAGACAGTGTGGCAATTCCTTGGGGATCTAGAACCAGAAATACCATTTGACCCAGCAATCCCATTACTGGGCATACGCCCAAAGGAATATAAATCATTCTAATATAAAGACACATGCACACATATGCTTATTGCAGCACTATTTACAATAGCAAAGACATGGAACCAACCCAAACTCCCATCAATGATAGACTGGATAAAGCAAATGTGGTACATATACACCATGGAATATTAAGCAGCCATAAAAAGGAATTAGATCGTGTTCTTTGCAGGGACATGCAAAAGCTAGAAGCCATCATCCTCGGCAAACTAACACAGGAACACAAAACCAAACACTGCATGTTCTCACTCGTAAGTGGGAGTTGAACATGAGAACACATGGACACAGGAAGGGGAACAACACACACCAGTGCCTGCCGTGGAGTAGGGGGTGAGGGGAGGGAGAGTATCAGGACAAATACCTAATGCTTTCAGGGCTTAAAACCTGCATGATAAGTTGATAGATGCAGCAAACCACCATGGCACATGTATACCTATGTAACTAACCTGCATGTTCCACGTATGTATCCTGGAATTTAAAGTAAAATAAAGAAAAAAAAAGATTTGTTTTCTACCTATGTATAGAATCTTACTTTCCTCAGTGAAAGAATTATATTCGCTCATAGTTTTATAGAAACCACAAAGCAAACCATAACAAATATTTCAAAGTAAACATGTAACAGGCCATAGTCATTGATCATAATACAGTAACATTACAAATAATTTTTAAACAGCTTGAAACATCATAATGACTTCGAAATTAATTTTTGATAAAAGAGAATAATTACAAATACTCTAGAGGCTAATGAAAAGGTGAATACTTTACATAAAAATGTATGGAACCCAGCAATAGCCACAGTTAGATAAAAATGTATGCCCCCAAATCCTTTCATTACGAAGAATAATGAAACTGCAGAAACATTATTATGTTTACCTGAATTTTTTTTAAGAAAAGTGAAGAGTGAATGAGTTGATGAATGAACAGATGTAATTGGTGATAAAAAGGAAAAAAGTAGTAGAATTGATAAATAATTCCAAGAGTATTTTTAACCAAAAATATAAATAAACCCTTTATGGTACTGCTTAAGAATATAAGAGGAAAAAAAAAATATTAGCAAGACTAGGAATAAAGATATATGTACGATTTTCTACAGAATATAAATAATCCAAATTAAACCAAGAAGCAAATCCAAAATGAATAATTAGCAAAGAAAAAAAAGGGAAGGTAACCATTATTTTAAATAACAATAGTAATAATAGCATTATACCCAAAAAACTTTCAAATCTGAGTTCTACCTAACTTTTAAAGAATGGGCATTTTGGCTGGGCGCGGTGGCTCAAGCCTGTAATCCTAGCACTTTGGGAGGCTGAGACGGGTGGATCACGAGGTCAGGAGATCGAGACCATCCTGGCTAACACAGTGAAACCCCGTCTCTACTAAAAAATACAAAAAAACTAGCCGGGCGAGGTGGCAGGCGTTTGTAGTCCCAGCTACTTGGGAGGCTGAGGCAGGAGAATGGCGTAAACCCAGGAGGCGGAGCTTGCAGTGAGCCCAGATCTGGCCACTCCAGCCTGGGCGACAGAGCGAGACTCCGTCTCAAAAAAAAAAAAAAAAAAAAAAAAAAAGGGCATTTATAGTGTTATTTAAATTATCCCATACCAAATAAAAAGATGAAATCTTTCCCAATTCATTTCATGAAGCCAACATAACTTTATTACCAAAAGTTAACATAAAAATAAACCTAAAAACTATGAACCTAATTATTTCAGTTACTATGGCTACATTTAAAAATTATTCCAATACTTAGTAACCTAAAACAACAATATTTGGACAGGTCTCAGGGGGATAGCTCATCTCTGCTCCCCTCAGCATCAGCTAGTGTGTCTCAAAGGCTGGGGACTAAAATCATATGAATGCTCACCCACTAACATATAGTTGATATTGTCAGATGAGACCTTTGCTGGGGCCAGAACACCTACATATGGCTTCTGTAACTGTCCTAGGCCTCCTCACACTATGGCGGCTGGGTTCTTGAGTGAGCTAGGCAGAAGCAGTACCATCTTTTATGACCTCACCTTGGAAGTCCCATAGTTTCATTCCCACCACATTCAATTAAACAGTGCAAAGTACAGCCCAGGTTCAGGGGGAGGGGAAATAAACTCCAACTCTTGTTGGGAAGTGACAAAGTTTAAAAGAGAATGTGGGAACACAAATATTGCTGAAGTCAGTTTTGGAAAATGGAAAATACCACAGTCCACCCTCTAACCACAGTAGCAAAATACACTCATGCACTCCCTCAAGACCTACATCAGGCTGAGGCTTGAGGTCCAGGTATGGATGAACTTCTTGGGTATAGTTCCTCAAGTACAGCCCCTTACATACAGTTCCTTGTGATCTCAAGAACTATAAACTAAAAGAGAAAAATTATCTGCCTCAACAAACACCAAATGCACAATGGTGGAGCAAGTACAGGGTAACTGCTATAGACGCTCCCATTTAAAAAGGAGGAAAGGACAGACACAGAAGTCATCGGTCCATTAAAAGCTTGAAATCAAGCTGGGAACAAGGGTGCTAGTACTTGATTAGGGCTCAGCTGTACTCCTTAAGAATGATTCGCTGTGGCTCATGGCTCTCCACTCTGGGCTGTTGGTTCTACCCTCTAAATTATTCTTTTTTTTTTTTTTTCCCATAAAAAATAGCCATGTTCTTAGCATGCTTCCTGTTTGTAGAAGTTTGGGGTCAAAGGCCTCTTTTCATTTTGTACTGTCTCTGTGCCTTTCAGTCCAAAATGATACAATCCTTTAAAAGTCTGTGTGGATCAAGAGAGAAAAAAGCCACAGACTGGGAAAAAATATTTGCAAAAGACACATCTGATAAAGCACCATTACCTAAATATACAAAGAAATCTTAAAATTCAACAATAAGAAAATGAACTCCCCAGTCAAAAAGCAGACAAAAGATATGAAGACACCTCACTAAAGATATACAAATGAAAAATAAGCATATGAAAAGATGTTCCATATCACATGTCATTAGGAAACTGCACATTAAAACAGCAATGAGCTACTACTATACACCTATTAGAATGGCAAAAATCCAACACACTGCCAAGACCAAATGATAGTGAAGATGTGGAGAAACAGGAACTGTCATTCATTGCTGGTAAAAATGCAAAATGGCACAGTCACTTTGGAAGACAGTCTGGCAATTTCTTACACAACTAAACATACTCTTACCACACGATGCAGTAATTGCATGCTCCTTGGTATATGCCCAAATGAGTTGAAAACTTATGTCTACACAAAAACCTGCATGTAGATGTTTACAGCAGCTTCATTCATAATTGCCAAACCCTGAGAACAACCAAGACGTTCTTCAGTAGAGGAATGGATAAACAAACTCTGGTACATCCAGAGTTCGGAATATTATTCAGTGCTAAGAAGGAATGAGCTGTTACGCCACAAAAAGACATGGAAGAAACAAATGTATATTACTATGTGAGCTACATGATATTTTGGAAAATGCAAAGCTATAAGAGTCAGTAAAAAGATTTGTGACTGTCATGGATATGAAGGGAAAGATAAATAGGCAGAGCACAGAGGATCTAGGGGGCAGTGAAACTACCTTACATGATACTATAATGATGGATATGTGTCATTATACATGTGTCAAAACATATTGGTGTATAAATAGAACATACAACACCAAGAGTGAACCCTAATGTCAACTGTTGAGTTTGGGTGAGAAAGATGTACCAAGGTAGGTTCACTGATTATTTAAAAAAAAAAAAATGTACCACTCTGGTGATGGATATTGATAGTGTGGGATATTTTAGGGAGAGAGGGGAATGGGGAGAATATAGGAACTTTCTACTTTCAGCTTAATTTTGTGTAAATTAAAACTGCTCTAAAAAAATGTACAACAAAAAGCTGTGTGGATTTCTTGTTAATCAATTTATAATCCACTCCATTAGACAAAATCTGTACCCACAAATCTCTTCAAGATAAGTCCCAGAGCTTCCTATAAGGGTGCTGAGGGACAGTGCTCTTAAAATTCTCAAAGGACTTTTTCTTTAATAACGAGGATCTGTAAGGCATGTCATGTCCTTAAGATAATTACAGGGACTACTGTCTGTGTGAGGCATGACATTAAATTTCCTGAGGTATTAGAACTAAGATTTTTACAATCAGTCCCTTGGCTTCATGGTAAACCATGTTTTCATGACAGTACCCTAGATTTGCTCTCCTTCCATAAAGGCTTTTCTTAATTTTAGAATTATCTGCCATCTGGAAAAACTGGAAAAGAGAAAGCTTTATTTTCAAGTCCAAGAAGTTCTGGCTCCTTTATATTTAAGAATTATTTCTTTAGCTTATCTCTCTCCCATGATCTTACTATAAGCAGGAAAAAGAAGCCAAACGATCACCATTTTCTGCTTTTCACATTACCACAGGTGATAAGGTGGCCAAACTTCATGTCATTACCTAACAATGATCCTCTTTCCTCCAGCTCTAATGGTATTTTTTCACTCTCCTCTAAATCCTCTCTGACAGCCTCTTTGAGGTCCATCAGGCTTCCATAGTCACCTCAAGGTCCTCTCACCTGCCCTCTGTCTAGTCCTGTCTAATTCTGTCTAGTCTAGCTTCAGCCACTACCACATTTTAGATTTGTTACATGGCACTCCACTTCCAGATAGCAAAATCTGTTTTTATGATTGCATAACAAGTTCCTCCAAAATTTAGTGGCTTAAAACAACAATATTTATTTTTGTCAGGTATTTGCAATTTGGAGTGTGAGAATAATTCCTTTTTTTGCTCCACTCAGCATCGAATGGGGAAGCTTGAAGGCTGGGGACTAGAATCATCTGAAGGTTCATTCATATACCTGGTGGTTGAGTCTGGCTATTAGTTGAAACCTTAGCTGGGGCTATAACCTGGAACATCTTCACTGGCCCCTCCATGTGGCCTGAGATTCCTCAAAATTTCCAACAAGTCATGAAGTCACAGAGTGTTAATTCTTCAGCACTCAACTCACAGAAGCAAAGTCCAGGTCAAATTCAAGAGAACAGAAATGGATTCTACCTCCTGATGCAGCGAAGTGGCAAAGTTCTAGAACATCATCAAGGGCTGGAAAACTGCTGTGGTCATTCCAAAGAAATGCAATCTATAAAACAAATAAAGATGCAGCAACCTTAAACAAAGTACAACTAAATAGAACCTAGCAACTTATCAAATGAATACTACCATATGACCAAGTAGAGTGTACTCTAGGAATATAAATTACTTCAACACCAGGAACTACAGAAGTATAAATCATTAACTTCATCAATGAATTGGAAAATTGAAAAATATATCATAAACGAGATCATACACAAATGATAGATTTGGAGGAAAAGTATTAGGAACATACATGACAAATGATTAACATCTGTAACATATGAAGAATTCTTACCTTTCACAAGAAAAATATACAAGTCAATAGAAAATTTGGCAATGAATATAAATAGGCAATTTATTCTAAAGCAAATACAAAAAAGAAAACATGAAAAGACCAAAGACTGGGGGAAAGGACAAGATGGCATAATAGAATTCTGCACCAATCATCCTCCCAACAGGAACACCAAATTTAACACTTATTTACACACAAAAAAAGTACATTCATAAGAAGCAAAAATCAGGTGAGCACTCACAGTACTTGGTTTTCACTTCATATTACTGAAAGACACCATAAAGTGTAGGAAAGACAGTCTTGAATTGCCAACACCACACCTCCCCCATCCCTGCCCCCATCCTCCAGCAGCAGTTGCATGGCACAGACAATCTGTGCACTCGAAGAAGGAGGATGCAGCTATTGTGAGACATTGCATTGAACTTAGTGCTATTCTGTCATAGAAGAAAGCAGAACCAGTCTGTACTTAGCTGAAGCCCGCCCACAGAGGGAGCACTTGGACCAGCCATAGCCAGAGGGCAATCACCCATCTTAGAGGTCAGAATTTGAGTTCAGGCAAGTCTCGCCACAGCGGGCTGGAGTGCTCTGGGGCTCTAAATAAACTTGAAAGTCAGTCTTGGCCACAATGACAGCAATTCCTAAGCAAGTCCTACTGCTGAACTGGGCTCAGAGGCAGAGGACTGGGGTGGGTGGGGCATGTAACCGATTGAGACACCAGCCAAGGCAGCTAAGGGAGTGCTTGCAATACTCCCCCAGATAAAGGCTGCACAGCTCACAGCTCCAAAAGAGACTTTCCTTTTGGGGAGGGAAGGGGAGGGGAGAATACAGACGACTTTGTCTTGCATCTAGAATACTAGCTCAGCCACCACAGTATAGGGCACAGTCATAAGGGCCCCTTTCCAGGCCCTAGCTCCCAAATGACATTTCTAGGCACACCCTGGGCCAGAAGAAAACCTGCTGCCTTGAAGGGAAGGAACCAGTTTTGGCAGGACCCATCACCTGCTAACTAAAGAGCACTTGGGCCCTGAGTAACCAGCAGCAATACCCAGGTAGTATGCTGCGGGCCATAGGAGAGACACTAAGATGTGCTGGCTTTAGGTAAGACACAGCACACTCCCAGCTGTGGTGACTAAGGGGAGAGACTCCATCTGCTTGAGAAAAGCACAGAAAAGTAAAGAGAACTTTGTCATGCATCTTAGATACCAGCTTGGCCACAGGGGAGTAGAGCATCAGAAGGGCTCTTGGGGTCCCTGATTCCAGGCCTTGGCTCTTGGACGGTATTTCTGGACCCACCCTGGGCCAGAGGGGAGCCCAGCACCCTGAAGGATGAGTCTCAGACCTGGCAACATTCACCACAAGCTAACTGAAGGGCCCTTGGGCCTTAAGTGAACATCAGTGGAAGCCTGGCAGCACTCCTCATAAGCATGTGGTGGTGGTGTCCACAGGGTAAGGATCCTTTGCCTGTGGAAAGGGGAGGGAAGAGTGGGAAGGCCTGCATCTCATGATCTGAGTGTCAGCTCAGCAGCAGTACAACAGAACACCAGGTAGATGTCTAAGGTTTTTTACTGCAGTACATGGCTCATGGATGACATCTCTGGACCCACCCGGGGTCTGGGGGAACTTGCCACCCTAAAGGAAAGGGCACAAGTCTGTCCCACTTTATCGCCTGCTGACTGTATAGCCCTAGGGCCTTGAGCAAACATAGGTGGTACCAAAGTAGTGGTTACTGCAGGCCTTGGGCAAGACTTAGTGCTGTGCTGGCTTCAGGTCTGACCCAGTGCAGTCTCAGTGGTGGTGGTCACAGGGGTGCTTGTGTCACTCCCATCCCCAGCCCCAGGTGGTTCATCACACAGAGAGGAACCACTTTTGTTTGGGAGAAAATAAAGGAAGAGAACAAGAGTCTGTGCCTGGTAATCTAGAGAAATGTCCTGGATCTTATCCGAGACCACCAAAGTAGTACCTATACAAGTCTACCAGAACCACAGCATTATTGGCCTTGGGGTACCCCCTAATGGAGATACAGCTTACATCACAACATCCAAGTCATTTTGAATACCTGGAAAGCCTTCCCAAGTAGGACAAGCACAAATAAGCCCAGACTGCAAGGACTATAGTAAATACCTAACTCTTCAATGCCTGACGAACATCTACAATCATCAACACCACCCATGGAAAACATGACCTCAGCAAACAAACTAAATAAGGTGCCAGATGTCAATCCTGGAGAAACACAAATATGAGACCTTTCAAAACAGCTGTGTTGAAGAAACTCAAAGAAATTCAAAATAACACAGAGAAGGAATTCAGAATTATATCAGATAAATTTAACAAAGAGATTTAAATAGTTAAAAAGAATCAAGCCAAAGTATTGGAGGTAAAAAAAATCCAACTGACATATTGAAGAATGTATCAGAGTCTTTTAATAGCAAAATTGATCAAGCAGAAGAAAGAATTAGTGAGATTGAAGATAGGCTATTCGAAAACACACAGAGGAGACAAAAGAATTTTTTAAAAAGCATGCTTACAATATCTAGAAAACAGCTTCAAAAGGGCAAATCTAAGAGTTACCAGTCTTAAAGAGGAGGTAAAGAGATTGAGGTAGACACTTTATTGAAAGGGATAATAAGAGAGAACTTCCCAAGCCTAGGGGAAAATATCAATATCCAAGTACGAAATGGTTACAGAAGACCAAGCAGATTTAACCCAAAGAATACTACCTCAAGGCAGTTAATAATCAAACCTTCAAAGGTCAAAGATTAAAAAAAAAAAAAAAGCCTAAAAGCAGCAAGAGAAAAGAAACAAATAACATACAATGGAGCTTCAATACATTTGGCAGCACACTTTCCGGTGGAAACCCTATTGGCTAGTAGAGAATGGCATGAGGTACAAAGTGCTGAAGGGGGGAAAAAAAAAAACTTTTATCCTAGAATAGTATAATCAGGAAAAATATCCTTCAGCGTAAAGGAGAAATAAAGATTTTCCCAGACAAACAAAAGCTGAAGGACTTCATCAAAATCAGACCTGTCCTACTAAAAAATGCTAAAGAGAATACTTCAATCAAAAAGAAAAGGATATTAATGAGCAATAAGAAATCACCTGAAGGCACAAAACTTACTGGAAAGAGTAAGTACATAGAAAAAAAACCAGAATATTATAACACTACAACTGTGGTATGTAAGTTACTCTTAAGTAAAAACACTAAAAGATAAACCAATAAAAAATAATAGCTACAATTTTTCAAGATACAGACACTACAAATAAGATATAAATAAAAACAACGAAAAGCTAAAAAGTGAGAGACAAAGTTAAGGTATAGAGGTTTTATTAATTTTCTTTTTGCTTATTTGTTTATGCAAACAGTGATAAGTTGTTATCAGCTTAAAATAATGGTTTATAAGATAATATCTGCAAGTCTCATGGTAACCTCAAATCAAAAAATCATACAACAGATATAGGAAAAATAAAAGACAAAAAATTAAATCATACCACCGAGATAATCACCTTCAAAAAAATGAAGACAGGAAGGAAGAAAAGAAGGAAGACAAGACCATAAAACGACCAGAAAATAAATAATAAAATAGCAAGAATAAGTCCTTACTTATCAATAATAATATTGAATGCAAATGGACTAATATCTCCAATCAAAAGACAGTGGCTGAATGGATAAGAAAACAAGGCCACGACTGGTTACCTACCAGAAACAAACTTCACCTATAAAGACACACATAGACAGAAAATGAAGGGGTGGGAAAAATATTCCATGCCAATAGAAGGCAAAAAAGAACAGGAGTAGCTATACCTATATCAGACAAAATAGATTTCAAGACAAAAACTATAAGAAGAGACAAGGCAGGGGTGGAGCAAGATGGCCGAATAGGAACAGCTCCAGTCTTCAACTCCCAGCGTGAGCGACATAGAAGACAGATGATTTCTGCCTTTTCAACTGAGGTACTGGGTTCATCTCACTAGGGAGTGCGGGACAATCGGTGCTGGTCAGCTGCTGCAGCCCAACCAGCCAGAGCTGAAGCAGGGCAAGGCATCGCCTCACCTGGGAAGCGCAAAGGGGAAGGGAATCCCTTTTCCTAGCCAAGGGAACTGAGACACACAACACCTGGAAAATCGGGTAACTCCCACCCCAATACTGCACTCTACCAAGCATCCTAGCAAATGGGCACACCAGGTGATTATATCCCACACCTGGCCGGGAGGGACCCACGCCCATGGAGCCTCCCTCATTGCTAGCACAGCAGTCTGCCATCTACCGGCAAGGCAGCAGTGAGGCTGGGGGAGGGGCACCCGCCATTGCTGAGGCTTAAGTAGATAAACAAAGCGGCTGGGTGGAGCTCACAGAAGCTCAAGGAGTCCTGCCTGTCTCTGTAGACTCCACCTCTGGGGACAGGACACAGCTAAACAACAACAACAACAAAAAAAGCAGCTGAAACCTCTGCACACGCAAATAACTCTGTCTGATAGCTTTGAAGAGAGCAGTGGATCTCCCAACACGGAGGTTGAGATCTGAGAATGGACAGACTGCCTGCTCAAGTGGGTCCCTGACCCCTGGGCAGCCTAACTGGGAGACATCCCCCACTGGGGGCAGACCGACACCCCACACCTCACACGGTGGAGTACACCCCTGAGAGGAAGCTTCCAAAGCAAGAATCAGACAGGTACACTCGCTGTTCAGCAGTATTCTATCTTCTGCAGCCTCTGCTGCTGATACCCAGGCAAACAGGGTCTGGAGTGGACCTCAAGCAATCTCCAACAGACCTACAGCTGAGGGCCCTGACTGTTAGAAGGAAAACTAACAAACAGAAAGGATACCCACACCAAAACCCCATCAGTAAGTCACCATCATCAAAGACCAGAGGCACATAAAACCACAAAGATGGGGAAAAAGCAGGGCAGAAAAGCTGGAAATTCAAAAAATAAGAGCGCATCTTCCCCTGCAAAGGAACGCAGCTCATCGCCAGCAATGGATCAAAGCTGGACAGAGGATGACTTTGACAAGATGAGAGAAGAAGGCTCCAGTCCATCAAACTTCTCAGAGCTAAAGGAGGAATTACGTACCCAGAGCAAAGAAACTAAAAATCTTGAAAAAAGAGTGGAAGAATTGATACCTAGAATAATTAATGCAGAGAGGGCCATAAACGAATTGACAGAGATGAAAACCATGACACGAGAAATACGTGACAAATGCACAAGCTTCAGTAACCGACTCGATCAACTGGAAGAAAGAGTATGAGCGATTGAGGATCAAATGAATGAAATGAAGCGAGAAGAGAAACCTAAAGAAAAAAGAAGAAAAAGAAATGAACAAAGCCTGCAAGAAGTATGGGATTATGTAAAAAGACCAAATCTACGTCTGATTGGGGTGCCTGAAAGTGAGGGGGAAAATGGAACCAAGTTGGAAAATACTCTTCAGGATATCATCCAGGAGAACTTCCCCAACCTAGTAGGGCAGGCCAACATTCAAATCCAGCAAATACAGAGAACGCTACAAAGATACTCCTCGAGAAGAGCAACTCCAAGACACATAATTGCCAGATTCACCAAAGTTGAAATGAAGGAAAAAATCTTAAGGACAGCCAGAGAGAAAGGTCGGGTTACCCGCAAAGGGAAGCCCATCAGACTAACAGCAGATCTCTTGGCAGAAACTCTACAAGCCAGAAGAGAGTGGGGACCAATATTCAACATTCCTAAAGGAAAGAATTTTAAACCCAGAATTTCATATCCAGCCAAACTAAGTTTCATAAGTGAAGGAGAAATAAAACCCTTTACAGATAAGCAAATGCTTAGAGATTTTGTCACCACTAGGCCTGCCTTACAAGAGACCCTGAAGGAAGCACTCAACATGGAAAGGAACAACCGGTACCAGCCATTGCAAAAACATGCCAAAATGTAAAGACCATCGAGGCTAGGAAGAAACTGCATCAACTAACGAGCAAAATAATAAGTTAATATCATAATGGCAGGATCAAGTTCACACACAACAATATTAACCTTAAATATAAATGGACTAAATGCTCCAATTAAAAGACACAGACTGGCAAACTGGATAAAGAGTCAAGACCCATCAGCCTGCTGTATTCAGGAGACCCATCTCACATGCAGAGACATACATAGGTCAAAATAAAGGGATAGAGGAAGATACCAAGCAAATGGAGAACAAAAAAAAGCAGGAGTTGCAATCCTAGTCTCTGATAAAACAGACGTTAAACCATTAAAGATCAAAAGAGACAAAGAAGGCCATTACATAATGGTAAAGGGATCAATTCAACAGGAAGAGCTAACTATCCTGAATATATATGCACCCAATACAGGAGCACCCAGATTCATAAAGCAAGTCCTTAGAGACTTACAAAGAGACTTAGACTCCCATACAATAATAATGGGAGACTTCAACACCCCACTGTCAACATTAGACAGATCAACGAGACAGAAAGTTAACAAGGATATCCAGGAATTGAACTCATCTCTGCAGCAAGCAGACCTAATAGACATCTATAGAACTCTCCACCCCAAATCAACAGAATATACATTCTTCTCAGCACCACATCACACTTATTCCAGAATTGACCACATAATAGGAAGTAAAGCACTCCTCAGCAAATGTACAAGAACAGAAATTATAACAAACTGTCTCTCAGACCACAGTGCAATCAAACTAGAACTCAGGACTAAGAAACTCAATCAAAACCGCTCAACTACATGGAAACTGAACAACCTGCTCCTGAATGACTACTTGATACACAACAAAATGAAGGCAGAAATAAAGATGTTCTTTGAAACCAATGAGAACAAAGATACAACATACCAGAGTCTCTGGGACACATTTAAAGCAGTGTGTAGAGGGAAATTTATAGCACTAAATGCCCACAAGAGAAAGCTGGAAAGATCTAAAATTGACACTCTAACATCACAATTAAAAGAACTAGAGAAGCAAGAGCAAACACATTCGAAAGCTAGCAGAAGGCAAGAAATAACTAAGATCAGAGCAGAACTCAAGGAGATAGAGACACAAAAAACCCTCCGAAAAATCAATGAATCCAGGAGTTGATTTTTTGAAAAGATCAACAAAATTGATAGACCACTAGCAACACTAATAAAGAAGAAAAGAGAGAAGAATCAAATAGACGCAATAAAAAATGATAAACGGGATATCACCACCGACCCCATAGAAATACAAACTACCATCAAAGAATACTATAAACACCTCTACGCAAATAAACTACAAAATCTAGAAGAAATGGATACTTTCCTGGACACTTACACTCTCCCAAGACTAAACCAGGAAGAAGCTGAATCCCTGAATAGACCAATAGCAGGCTCTGAAATTGAGGCAATAATTAATAGCCTACCAACCAAAAAGAGTCCAGGACCAGATGGATTCACAGCTGAATTCTACCAGAGGTACAAGGAGGAGTTGGTACCATTCCTTCTGAAACTATTCCAATCAATAGAAAAAGAGGGAATCCTCCCTAACTCATTTTATGAGGCCAACATCATCCTGATACCAAAGCCTGGCAGAGACACAACAAAAAAAGAGAATTTTAGACCAATATCCCTGATAAACATTGATGCAAAAATCCTCAATAAAATACTGGCAAACCGGATTCAGCAGCACATCAAAAAGCTTATCCACCATGATCAAGTGGGCTTCATCCCTGGAATGCAAGGCTGGTTCAACATTCACAAATCAATAAACGTAATCCAGCATATAAACAGAACCAAAGACAAAAACCACATGATTATCTCAATAGATGTAGAAAAGGCCTTTGACAAAATTCAACAGCCCTTCATGCTAAAAACTCTCAATGAATTCAGTATTGATGGAACATATCTCAAAATCATAAGACCTAATTATGACAAACCCACAGCCAATATCATACTGAATGCACAAAAACTGGAAGCGTTCCCTTTGAAAAGTAGCACAAGACTGGGATGCCCTCTCTCACCACTCCTATTCAACATAGTGTTGGAAGTTCTGGCTAGGGCAATCAGGCAAGAGAAAGAAATCAGGGGTATTCAGTTAGGAAAAGAAGTCAAATTGTCCCTGTTTGCAGAGGACATGATTATATATTTAGAAAACCCCATCGTCTCAGCCCAAAATCTCCTTAAGCTGATAAGAAACTTCAGCAAAGTCTCAGGATACAAAATTAATGTGCAAAAATCACAAGCATTCTTATACACCAGTAACAGACAAACAGAGAGCCAAATCATGAATGAACTTCCATCCACAATTGCTTCAAAGAGAATAAAATACCTAGGAATCCAACTTACAAGGAATGTAAAGGACCTCTTCAAGGAGAACTACAAACCACTGCTCAGTGAAATAAAAGAGGACATAAACAAATGGAAGAACATACCATGCTCATGGATAGGAAGAATCAATATCGTGAAAATGGCCATACTGCCCAAGGTAATTTATAGATTCATTGCCATCCCCATCGAGCTACCAATGAGTTTCTTCACAGAATTGGAAAAAACTGCTTTAAAGTTCATATGGAACCACAAAAGAGCCCGCATTGCCAAGACAATCCTAAGTCAAAAGAACAAAGCTGGAGGCATCACGCTACCTGACTTCAAACTATACTACAAGGCTACAGTAACCAAAACAGCATGGTACTGGTACCAAAACAGAGATATAGACCAATGGAACAGAACAGAGTACTCAGAAATAATACCACACATCTATAGCCATCTGATCTTTGACAAACCTGACAAAAACAAGAAATGGGGAAAGGATTCCCTATTTAATAAATGGTGCTGGGAAAATTGGCTAGCCTTAAGTAGAAAGCTGAAACTGGATCCTTTCCTTACTCCTTATACGAAAATTAATTCAAGATGGATTAGAGACTTAAATGTTAGACCTAATACCATAAAAACCCTAGAAGAAAACCTAGGCAATAGCATTCAGGACATAGGCGTGGGCAAGGACTTCATGTCCAGAACACCAAAAGCAACGGCAACAAAAGCCAAAATTGACAAATGGGATCTAATTAAACTAAGGAGCTTCTGCACAACAAAAGAAACTACCATCAGAGTGAACAGGCAACCTACAGAATGGGAGAACATTTTTGCAATCTACTCATCTGACAAAGGGCTAATATCAAGAACCTACAAAGAACTCAAACAAATTTACAAGAAGAAAACAAACAACCCCATCAAAAAGTGGGCAAAGGATATGAACAGACACTTCTCAAAAGAAGACATTCATACAGCCAACAGACACATGAAAAAATGCTCATCATCACTGGTCATCAGAGAAATGCAAATGAAAACCACAATGAGATACTATCTCACACCAGTTAGAATGGCAATCATTAAAAAGTCAGGAAACAACAGGTGCTGAAGAGGATGTGGAGAAATAGGAACACTTTTACATTGTTGGTGGGATTGTAAACTAGTTCAACCGTTGTGGAAAACAGTATGGCGATTCCTCAAGGATCTAGAACTAGAAGTACCATATGATCCAGCCATCCCATTACTGGGTATATACCCAAAGGATTATAAATCATGCTGCTATAAAGACACATGCACACGTATGTTCATTGTGGCACTATTCACAATAGCAAAGACTTGAAATCAACCCAAATGTCCATCAGTGACAGACTGGATTAAGAAAATGTGGCACGTATACACCATGGAATACTATGCAGCCATAAAAAAGGATGAGTTCATGTCCTTTGTAGGGACATGGATGCAGCTGGAAACCATCATTCTCAGCAAACTATCACAAGAACAGAAAACCAAACACCGCATGTTCTCACTCATAGGTGGGAACTGAACAATGAGATCACTTGGACTCGGGAAGGGGAACATCACACACCGGGGCCTATCATGGGGAGAGGGGAGGAGGGAGGGATGGCATTGGGGTTATGCCTGATGTAAATGACAAGTTGATGGGTGCTGACGAGTTGATGAGTGCAGCACACCAACATGGCACAAGTATACATATGTAACAAACCTGCACGTTATGCACATGTACCCTAGAACTTAAAATATAATAGTAATAATAATAATAATAAAACCACTTCATTAAACAATTCTACTATACATCATCTCCTTGCTCAAAACTATTTGATGGCTTTCAATTTTGCTCAAAACAAAATCCAAAGTGCTCAGTTTGGCACTCAAAATCCTTTAAACAATGGTTAGTTGCCATGTTATCTTCCCAGTCATTACACACAGACAAAGCTGCATAGTGCTGCCTTCATTTCCTAGTTATGCTTCCTTCTTCCTTGTTCCTATGCTTTTACTCATGTTTTACATTCTTTCTTCTGCATTATATCCAAGTGTTACATTCCTCCAACCTTCAAAGACCAGCTCAAAAGCCAACACATTCATGAAGTCTTTGCAGAATTTACCCTTTCCTACGTTAAAGTTACTAACATCTGTCTCCTCCACTATATTAAAAACTCCTGGAAACCAGGGATTATGTTGTGGTTATTTTGTGTCTCCTATAACAATAACAACTAACACTTGCCTTACATAATAAATACACATAGAATTAAGGTTCTAAACATTATTGCTCTTTTTTAAAGAGCAGTGTAAAGAGCATGTAGCTACCCCCAGAAGGCTGGCAGGAGCTCCGATAAAAGCTATCATTTAGAGATGGTGTTGAGCCTGCAGTCCCACTACTTGGGGGGCTGAGGTGGGAGAATCACTTGAGTCCAGAAATTTGAGGCTGTACTGATCATGCCACTACACTTCAGCCTGGGTGACAGAGCAAGATCCCATTCATTAATTAAAATACATAGAAAAAGATGGTGTTGGGAAAGTAAGTTTAAACTGCCTAGCTACACGAGCCCATTCCTTCATTCATCCAACAAATTCTTACTGCCCAGAGCCTGTGCTCAGCATTAGATGTAAAACATGACTAAGAACCTGCATGTAAGAGTTGCAACTACTAAAGAAAGCCCCCTAAGGTGAAAGTCAGTTATAAGAAAAAGTGCTGAGAGCTGCTATCATGGAAAAAGGTTGTCAAGTGGTATTAGACAGAGTGAAAAGCTACCAGAAAGGAAAACAAGAAAAAGCCTCATTTGGAACAGGCAGAAGGTCAAGTTGGAGTTCCCAGTGTGTTCTGTGTTTCTAACTCGCACATTCCAACCTTGGAGGGAGAGAGGGACATCCCCACTGTCTACTTAACAGGGACAGATGACAGTGATCATGAGAATTTCAATACATTTTCCCTCTAGGAAATCTACAGCAACAAGGTGAGGCCTGCAGTTATTTATAGAAGCTGGATTACTCTCTTGGGTTCATGGTGGAAAGCATAAACCTGGAAAAGATGACTGTCCTTCCTTCCCTTCCTTCCTTCTTTCCTTTCTCTCTCTCTCTCCTGTCGTCTCTCTCTCTCTCTCTCCCTCCTCTCTTCTCTCCTCTCTCTCCCTGCTCTCTCCTCTCTCCCTCTCTCTCAACTCTTCTCTCCTCTTTCCTCCTCTCTCTCCTCTTCTCTCTCTCCTTCCTCTCTCTCCTCTCCCTCTCTCTTTCCTCTAGTTTAACCTATGAGATTTCTATATAACCCACAAATTAACGTTTTATTACAAACCCACCAAAACTCAATAGTTTGAACCTTCTGGTCAATCATCCTATTACATGTTTTCTCCTTAGAAGTGAAGTTTTTGTTTGATAGTGACACTTTTTAAATAGGATGGAGAACAACACTAAGACTATTACCACTCTGTAAAATAAATACTATTTTACTCTATAAAAGAAACATAATTTTACAATTTTAAAGCCTTCCTTTGCTAACAGATACAAAATCTAACCACATTCCCTGAGCCTAAAGGAGTCCTGATGGCAACAGAAGATGATGTCAGTCCTCATAGCTCAAGTGGATAAGAATTATAGTGGAAGCTTCAAACAGAATCACTGATGCAACAACAGTAGCCTTTCAGATAAGGATTTCAAGTGGATATGTATGGAGAACAGAAACAAAAAGAATGTCTCCCATAAACTGACAAGAGCCCTACCCCCAACACCAAAAACTGTTTATACCTGAAAACAAGCTTACATGAAACTTAAATAGAATTTGATGCTATGAAAAAATGTTTTAATTTAGATTCAGGCAGCTCTAGCAGGAGTTGATGGAGTTCTATTTCAACGTTTCAACACGGACATGACTCAGTTATTTATCTATGCTTTACTGGGTTTTGCTCCTGTGAGCAACTGCCTATCTTGCTGTAACTTCTGTTTAAAAACAAATCAAAACTAGCCAGGCGTGGTGGCTCACACTTGTAATCCCAGCACTTTGGGAGGCCAAGGCAGGTGGATCACTTGAGAGCAGGAGTTTGAGACCAGCTTGGCCAACATGGCAAAACCCCATCTCTACTAAAAATACAAAAATCAGCCAGGCATGGTGCCGCATACCTGTAATCCCAACTACTCGGGAGGCTGAGGCAGAAGAATCGTATAGTTAGCCGAGATCACACCACTGCACTTCAGCCTGGGTGACAGAGCAAGACTCTGTCTCAAAAACAAACAAACAAAAAACTAAAAAACTAAACTAAAAGAAAGAATTTCAGAAAGGAGATTCAGCCAGGTGCAGTAGTCATGCCACTTTGGGAGGCCATGGCAACAGGATCACTTAAGCCAAGTTTGACACCAGCCTGGGAAACATAGTGGGACATCATCTCTACAAAAAAAAATAATAATAATAAATCAGCCAGGGCCAGGAGTGGTGGCTCACATCTGTAATCCCAGCCCTTTGGGAGGCCAAGGCAGGGGGATCACCTGAGGCAGGGGGTTCAACACCAGCCTGGCCAACATGGTGAAACTTTGTCTCTTCTAAAAATACAAACCCTGTCTCTACTAAAAATACAAAAAAAAATTAGCCAGGTGTGGTAGCGGGCACCTGTAATCCCAGCTACTTGGGAGGCTGAGGCAAAAGACTCGCTTGAACCCGGGAGGCAGAGGTTGTGGTGAACTGAGATCATGCCGTTGCACTCCAGCCTGGGCAACAAGAGTGAAACTTCACCTCAAAAAAAAAAAAAAAAATTCAGTCAGGTGTGGTGGTGCACACATATAGTCCCAGCTACTGAGAAGGCTGAGGCAGGAGGATCACTTAAGCCCAGAAGGTCAAAGCTGCAGTGAGCCATGATGGCACTACTGCATTCCAGCCTGGGTGACAGAGTGAGACTCTGTCTCAAAAACAAGAAAAAAGAAAAAGAAATATCTTATTAACCAGCAAATGGCCACTTCTTCGTAGGCACTGTCTTCACTGCATCTTCCGGTAGGCCACTGGCCTGGCTACACTTAAGAGTGAAAGAGCACTGGACCCAACAATCACCAATTAGCTATAAACAAGCTGGCAAAGTCACATGGCACTACACAGAGCCACCATATGCAAGGAACTGCCTAGAACGGCTTCCCTGGCAATGACTGTGGCCATAGCTAGTTTCACACAGATGGAGCAGCATCCCTTCTTTAGAAATCCAGGCACTAATATGCTTTGTTCTCAGCTCTGGACCCTCAGCCCAAAATCACAGGGAATGGGAAAAGCTCTACTTCTCAACTTGCTACATTAGGCTACTTTGAAATTTACATTATATTTTTTATTATTCATTTCAGTAGCTCTACTTAGTAGCCTTTTTTAAATGGTACTCTAGGTAAACTTTTGAATTATTATTTTTTTGTATTTTTTCATTATTATTCATTGTTATATCTTTTATTATTCATTTTAGTAGTTCTACTTAGTAGCCTTTTTTAATGGTACTCTTCAGGTAAAATTTTGAAGACAGCTGGACAACAGAAGTCCTTATGTTCTTTTGATATATGCAGTAGTTTCTTTCAAAATTGTCCCCAGAGAAATTCCAATATACCCAAAAGGACTCACATTCTACTTCACAAAAAATAAAAAGTTCTCTATGCTATCCAAAAGAAAAAGAAAAAAACAAGATTTTTTTTCTTTGTTTAAAATGTTTGAAGGTCTTCCAGCTACAGGAGTTAAGCGTTTGGACTAATTCATTAGAATTTTGTGTAACAACCTATCTCGGGTATGAACAAATAACAGTTTGGCTACTGGCAAAAAGACAAGCAGAAAAATAAAGACAATTGTGTTTGGGTTATGGTCTGGGTGGGTGATGGTGGGGGGAAAATGAGAACACTGCACACTATGAAACTAGCCACCTGTTACAAAGCCCAGCAGTATCGATATTAAACTAAATATAATTTCATATTGGTGTCTCCAAATCTAATTCAGTACCACGTGGTTCATTCCATCCTTCTCTTGCTTTTCTGCAGCCTTCTTCTCCAATAGTGAGAAACTTGGCTCCCATCAATCACCAAATGTATGGTAATACATTTACTTGTCAGTTTCTAGTATACATGTACAGCAGTTTCAGAATTGTTAACCAATACCCCTGTGAGAAACAACTTTACCAACTGCAGTATTTATGTACACTTTTGTCTTTAATCTTACAGTTTCTAGCGAAAACACTGTTTTCCAATAATTATTTAGGTCAGCACCTTTTCCCCCATCCCGTTAGTGAAGTTACATCACATATCTGAAACACACTTGTTAGGTTCTTTTGTCACGACTGCATTCCCTTCTGGAATCCCTAACTCTTGGTTGACTGACTTTTTTATTTGCACATATTAAAACACTTTATGCTATAAAGTTCTTTCAGTTTTTACAAATGCATAGTATCGTATGACCACCACTACAGTTTACTGATAACTCTACAACTCCCCCATTCTTTCCCCCAAGTCAAAACTTCCCTTTCCTCAATCCCTAGCAACCACTGATTGGCTTTGCATTCCTAAATTTGGCCCTTTCTAGAATGCCATATGAATGGAATCATTCGATATGATGTAGCCTTTTCAGTCTGGCTTCTATAACTTTGGAAAATGCATTTAAGAAGCATCCATGTTGTACCATCAATAGGATATCATTGAATAATAACTCATTGCATGTACCACTGTTGTTTATGCATTCACCTACTAAAGAACTTCTTGGTTGCTTCTAGTTTTTGATGATTATGAACAAACCTGGCAACTATGATTAAACCACGTGTATGGATTTATATTTTCAAACCAATTTGGTAAATATCTAAAGGTGCTTTCGATGGGTCATGTGGTAAGTGTGTGTTTAATAAGACACTGCTAAACCATCTTCCAAAGCGGCAAGTGTGAGATAACCAGCATTTAGTATTGTCAGGTTTTTTTTTTTCTCTTAACCAATCTAATAGGTATGTCAGTGATATCTTGCTGTTTTAGTTTTCTTAATGACAAATAATGTTGAGGATCTTTTTACAGATGGTTATTTGCTATCCATAAGTCTTTTTTGAAGCAATTGTTCAGATCATTTGTTCATTTTTTAAAAGTGGCTGTTTCCTTAATTTTTTTTCTTATATTTTGGATATCCATTCTATAACAAATATGTGATTTGAAAATGTTTTCTCCCAGATATAACCTGTGTTTTTATTCTCTCAACAGTATCTTTTGAAGAGCAAAGTCTTCAATTTTGATAAGTCCAATTAATCAATTTTTTCTTTCATGGATCATAAAAGGACTGTCTCCAAAAAGAGAGTGAGTTCTTACAACCAAGTGTGACACAGATGTCAGATAATTTTGAGAATACGATTAAACTAACTTATTTGTCAATTAAAAAAAAAGCAATTCCAAATTCCGTGGGAGAGGGGACTTACAGAAGAAAGTCATCATGTAATTATAAATAAAATTAAAATGTTACATATGTTTTAAATTTTTTTTATTATTATACTTTAAATTCTAGGGTACATGTGCACAACGTGCAGGTTACATATGTATACCCACGCCCTGTTGGTGTCCTGCACCCATCAACTCATCAGCACCCATCAACTCATCATTTACATCAGGTATAACTCCCAATGCCATCCCTCCCCCCCCCATAATAGGCCCTGGTGAGTGATGTTCCCCTTCCCGAGTCCAAGGGATCTCATTGTTCAATTCCCACCTATGAGTGAGAACATGCGGTGTTTGGTTTTCTGTTCTTGTCATAGTTTGCTGAGAATGATGGTTTCCAGCTGCATGCATCCATGTCCCTACAAAGAACACAAACTCGTCCTTTTTTATGGCTGCATAGTATTCCATGGTGTATATGTGCCACATTTTCTTAATCCAGTCTGTCACTGATGGACATTTGGGTTGATTCCAAGTCTTTGCTATTGTGAATAGTGCTGCTATAAACATACGTGTGCATGTGTCTTTATTAACAGTATGACTTATAATCCTTTGGGTATATCCCCAGTAATGGGATGGCTGGGTCAAATGGTATTTCTAGTTCTAGATCCTTGAGGAATCGCCACACTGTTTTCCACAATGGTTGAACTAGTTTACAGTCCCACCAACAGTGTAAAAGTGTTCCTATTTCAACACATCCTCTCCAGCACCTGTTGTTTCCTGACTTTTTAATGATCGCCATTCTCACTGGTGTGAGATGGTATCTCATTGTGGTTTTGATTTGCATTTCTCTGATGGCCAGTGATGATGAGCATTTTTTCATGTGTCTGTTGATTGTATGAATGTCTTCTTTTGAGAAATGTCTGTTCATATGCTTTGCCCACTTTTTGATGGGGTTTTTTTCTCGTAAATTTGAGTTCTTTGTAGGTTCTGCATATTAGCCCTTTGTCAGATGAGTAGATTGCAAAAATTTTCTCCCTTTCTGTAGGTTGCCTGTTCACTCTGATGGTAGTTTCTTTTGTTGTGCAGAAGCTCTTTAGTTTAATTAGATCCCATTTGTCAATTTTGGCTTTTGTTGCCGTTGCTTTTGGTGTTTTAGACATGAAGTCCTTGCCCATGCCTATGTCCTGAATGGTATTCCCTAGGTTTTCTTCTCGGGTTTTTATGGTTTTAGGTCTAACATTTAAGTCTCTAATCCATCTTGAATTAATTTTCATATAAGGAGTAAGGAAAGGATCCAGTTTCAGCTTTTTAGATATGGCTAGCCAATTTTCCCAGTACCATTTATTAAATAGGGAATCCTTTCCCCATTTCTTGTTTCTCTCAGGTTTGTCAAAGATCAGATGGCTGTAGATGTGTGGTATTATTTCTGAGTACTCTGTTCTGTTCCATTGGTCTATATCTCTGTTTTGGTACCAGTACCATGCTGTCGCCTTGTAGTATAGTTTGAAGTCAGGTAGCGTGATGCCTCCAGCTTTATTCTTTTGACTTAGGATTGTCTTGGCAATGAGGGCTCTTTTGTGGTTCCACATGAACTTTAAAACAGTTTTTTCCAATTCTGTGAAGAAACTCATTGGTAGCTTGATGAAGATGGCATTGAATCTATAAATTACATTGGGCAGTAAGGCCATTTTCACGATATTGATTCTTCCTATCCATGAGCATGGTATGTTCTTCCATTTGTTTGTGTCCTCTTTTATTTCACTGAGCAGTGGTTTGTAGTTCTCCTTGAAGAGGTCCTTTACATCCCCTGTAAGTTGGATTTCTAGGTATTTTATTCCCTTTGAAGCAATTGTGAATGGGAGTTCATTCATAATTTGGTTCTCTGTTTGTCTGTTACTGGTGTATAAGAATGCTTGTGATTTTTGCACATTGATTATGTATCCTGAAACTTTGCTGAAGTTTTTTACCAGCTTAAGAAGATTTTGGGCTGAGATTATGGGATTTTCTAAATACACAATCATGTCCTCTGCAAACAGGGACAATTTGACTTCTTTTCCTAACTGAATACCCTTGATTTCTTTCTCTTGCCTGATTGCCCTAGCCAGAACTTCCAACACTATGTTGAATAGAAGTAGTGAGAGAGGGCATCCCAGTCTTGTGCCAGTTTTCAATGGGAATTTTTCCAGTTTTTGCCCTTTCAGTATGATATTGGCTGTGGGTTTGTCATAAACAGCTCTTATTATTTTGAGATACGTTCCATCAATACCGAATTTATTGAGCGTTTTTAGCATGAAGGGCTGTTGAATTTTGTCAAAGGCCTTTTCTGCATCTATTGAGATAATCATGTGGTTTTTGTCTTTGGTTCTGTTTATATGCTGGATTACGTTTATTGATTTGCATATATTGAAGCAGCCTTGCATGCCAGGGATGAAGCCCACTTGATCATGGTGGATAAGCTTTTTGATGTGCTGCTGGATTCAGTTTGCCAGTATTTTATTGAGGATTTTTTTTTTAATTTATTATTATTATACTTTAAGTTGTAGGGTACATGTGCATAACGTGCAGGTTTGTTACATATGTATACTTGTGCCATGTTGGTCTGCTGCACCCATCAACTCGTCATTTACATCAGGTATAACTCCCAATGCAATCCCTCCCCCCTACCCCCTCCCCATGATAGGCCCCGGTGTGTGATGTTCCCCTTCCTGAGTCCAAGTGATCTCATTGTTCAGTTCCCACCTATGAGTGAGAACATGCGGTGTTTGGTTTTCTGTTCTTGTGATAGTTTGCTAAGAATGATGGTTTCCAGCTGCATCCATGTCCCTACAAAGGACGCAAACTCATCCTTTTTTATGGCTGCATAGTATTCCATGGTGTATATGTGCCACATTTTCTTAATCCAGTCTGTCACTGATGGACATTTGGGTTGATTCCAAGTCTTTGCTATTGTGAATAGTGCTGCAATAAACATACGTGTGCATGTGTCAATTTTGGAGTAAGTACGATGTGGTGCTGAGAAGAATGTATATTCTGTTGATTTGGGGTGGAGAGTTCTATAGATGTCTATTAGGTCTGCTTGCTGCAGAGATGAGTTCAATTCCTGGATATCCTTGTTAACTTTCTGTCTTGTTGATCTGTCCAATGTTGACAGTGGAGTGTTGAAGTCTCCCATTATTATTGTATGGGAGTCTAAGTCTCTTTGTAAGTCTCTAAGGACTTGCTTTATGAATCTGGGTGCTCCTGTATTGGGTGCATATATATTTAAGATAGTTAGCTCTTCCTGTTGAATTGATCCCTTTACCATTATGTAATGGCCTTCTTTGTCTCTTTTGATCTTTGATGGTTTAAAGTCTGTTTTATCAGAGACTAGGATTGCAACCCCTGCTTTTTTTTGTTCTCCATTTGCTTGGTAAATCTTCCTCCACCCCTTTATTTTGAGCCTATGTATGTCTCTGCGTGTGAGATGGGTCTCCTGAATACAGCAGACTGATGGGTCTTGACTCTTTATCCAGTTTGCCAGTCTGTGTCTTTTCATTGGAGCATTTAGTCCATTTACATTTAAGGTTAAGATTGTTATGTGTGAACTTGATCCTGCCATTATGGTATTAACTGGTTATTTTGCTCGTTAGTTGATGCAGTTTCTTCCTAGCCTCGATGGTCTTTACATTTTGGCATGTTTTTGCAATGGCTGGTACCGGTTGTTCCTTTCCATGTTGAGTGCTTCCTTCAGGGTCTCTTGTAAGGCAGGCCTAGTGGTGACAAAATCTCTAAGCATTTGCTTATCTGTAAAGGATTTTATTTCTCCTTCACTTATGAAACTTAGTTTGGCTGGATATGAAATTCTGGGTTTAAAATTCTTTTCTTTAAGAATGTTGAATATTGGCCCCCACTCTCTTCTGGCTTGGAGAGTTTCTGCCGAGAGATCTGCTGTGAGTCTGATGGGCTTCCCTTTGTGGGTAACCCGACCTTTCTCTCTGGCTGCCCTTAAGATTTTTTCCTTCATTTCAACTTTGGTGAATCTGGCAATTATGTGTCTTGGAGTTGCTCTTCTCGAGGAGTATCTTTGTGGCATTTTTTGTATTTCCTGAATTTGAATGTTGGCCTGCCTTACTAGGTTGGGGAAGTTCTCCTGGATGATATCCTGAAGAGTGTTTTCCAACTTGGTTCCATTTTCCCCCTCACTTTCAGGCACACCAATCAGACGTAGATTCGGTCTTTTCACATAATCCCATATTTCTTGCAGGCTTTGTTCATTTCTTTTTCCTTTTTTTTCTCTAGACTTCCCTCTCACTTCATTTCATTCATTTGATCTTGAATCATTGATACTCTTTCTTCCAGTTGATCAAGTCGGTTACTGAAGCTTGTGCATTTGTCACGTATTTCTCGTGTCACGGTTTTTATCCCTGTCAGTTCGTTTATGGCCTTCTCTGCATTGATTATTCTAGTTATCCATTCTTCCATTCTTTTTTCAACATTTTTAGTTTTTTTGCACTGGGTACATAGTTCCTCCTTTAGCTCTGAGAAGTTTGATCAACTGAAGCCTTCTCCTCTCAACTCGTCAAAGTCATTCTCTGTCCAGCTTTGATCCGTTGCTGGCGATGAGCTGTGTTCCTTTGGAGGTGGAGATGCGCTCTGATTTTTTGAATTTCCAGCTTTTCTATCCGCTTTTTCCCCATCTCTGTGGTTTTATCTGCCTTTGGTCTTTGATGCTGGTGACGTACTGATGGGGTTTTGGTGTGGGTGTCCTTCCTGTTAGTTTTCCTTCTAACAGTCAGGTCCCTCAGCTGTAGGTCTGTTGGAGATTGCTTGAGGTCCACTCCAGACCCTGTTTGCCTGTGTATCAGCAGCAGAGGCTGCAGAAGATAGAATATTGCTGAACAGCGAGTGCTGCTGTCTGAATCTTGCTCTGGAAGCTTCATCTCAGGGGTATACCCTGCCGTGTGAGGTGTGTCGGTCTGCACCTAGTGGGAGATGTCTCCCAGTTAGGCTACTCGGGGGTCAGGGACCCACTTGAGCAGGCAGTCTGTCCGTTCTCAGATCTCAACCTCCATGCTGGGAGATCCACTGCTCTCTTCAAAGCTGTCAGACAGGGTCATTAACATCTGCAGAAGTTTCTGCTGCTTTTTGTTAACTATGCCCTGTCCTCAGAGGTGGAGTCTACAGAGACAGGCAGGCCTCCTTGAGCTGTGATGGGCTCCACTCAGTTCAAGCCTCCCCGTGGCTTTGTTTACCTACTTAAGCCTCAGCAATGGCAGGCGCCCCTGCCCCAGCCTCCCTGCCGCCTTGCAGTTAGATCTCAGACTGCTGTGCTAGCAATGAGGTAAGCTCCGTGGGCGTGGGACCCTCTGGGCCAGGTGTGGGATATAATCTCCTGGTGTGCCGTTTGCTAAGACCCTTGGTAAAGCACAGTATTAGGGTGGGAGTTACCCAATTTTCCAGATGTTGTGTGTCTCAGTTTCCCTTGGCTAGGAAAAGGGATTCCCTTCCCCCTTGCGCTTCCTAGGTGAGGCAATGCCTCGCCCTGCTTCAGCTCTCGCTGGTCGGGCTGCACCAGCTGACCAGCACTGATTGTCCAGCACTCCCCAGTGAGATGAACCTGGTACCTCAATTGAAAATGCAGAAATCACCCATCTTCTGTGTCGCTCGCACTGGGAGCTGGAGACTGGAGCTGTTCCTATTCAGCCATCTTGCTCCCAACTATATCATATGTTTTAAATTTTAGGGAGTGGAAGAAAAAATAACCCATTTGACCTTGTTACTAGAAACATTATTTTTAGGGTCACGACTTTGAACACAGAGAAAAAGAAATGTAACCACAGTGTACTATTTTCTTCTCCATTGTATAATCATAACAAATTAATTAGTTAAATATCATGTATTGGTTTTTAACTTTTAGAATAAATTGAAACCATGGAAGAGTTCATTATGATTACAGAATAATTATAACATTAATAGCAATCATTTATATAGTTCTTAATATGTATCAGGCCCTGTTTCAAATGTTTTACATAAATCCTCACAATAATCCTGTGAAATAAAAGTACGCTATCCTCATTTTATAACTGAGAAAACTGAGGTACAGAGAAATTAAATAATTTGCCAAGGTGACACAGCTAGGATGTGGTAGTGCTTGGAGTTAAACCCAGGCAATGTAATTCCAATGTCTACATTCTTAACCACAAATTTATACTGCCTTCCTTAAATAAAATATAAATATTATAAACTTTGATAATTTTAAAGTAAACGGATATTTGACAGAAGTTAAAAGACAGATGGGAGGTAAAAATGAAAGCAGAGGGTATGGGTGATAAACTCTCACTTTATAAAAAGGGGAATAAAGGATACAGTACTGCCAAAAGTTAATGGAACATGAAATAGAGGTTCAGGCATATTGAAGTCACAAAGATAACCAACACAGGAAATAACAACAATAATATATAACTATATGAAGTTTGAAGAAGGGCAATAGAGTAGCAGAAGAGTAAATCATCCTAAATATCAAGTCATCAATAGTTATCGCCTTAGTTGATAAATCAAGAAATAGTAGTATAAGCATATTATTTAAAATTATAGAAACACCCCACAAGACAAAATGAAATAATCAAAATTGGCTTGCAGCATTTCAAATAAACTAGTTGTATCTGTCCGTTTTCACATTGCTATAAAGAATTCCCCGAGACTGGGTAATTTATAAAGGAAAGAGGTTTAATTGACTCACAGCTCTACATGGCTTTATTTCCTCAGGAAACTTATAATCATGATGGAAGGTGAAGGGGAAGCAAGGACCCTCTTCACATGGTGGCAGGAGAGAGAAGTAAGTGTATCAGCACAGGAAAAACTACCATTTATAAAACCATCAGATCTCATGAGAATTCACTCACTATCACGAGAACAGCATGGAGGAAAGCGACCCCATAATGCAATCACTTCCCACCAGGTCTCTCCCTAAACACCTGGGGATTATAATTCAAGAAGAGATTTGGGTGGGGACACAAAGGCTAACCATATCGCTAGTATAGCACAGCAATTAAAAATATAAACTCCGAATCAAACCTTCTTGGGATCAAACCCCATTCCTCCACTTAACATTACAGTCTGTTAAAGAAAGTTATTCAGCTTCTCTTCTCCTCAATTTTATTAGAAAATGGCTACAAAGGCCGGGCGCGGTGGCTCACGCCTGTAATCCCAGCACTTTGGGAGGCCGAGGCGGGCGGATCACAAGGTCAGGAGATCGAGACCATCCTGGTTAACACGGTGAAACCCCGTCTCTACTAAAAATACAAAAAATTAGCTGGGCGTGGTGGCGGGCGCCTGTAGTCCCAGCTACTGGGAGGCTGAGGCAGGAGAATGGCGTGAACCCGGGAGGCAGAGCTTGCAGTGAGTCGAGATCGCGAGCCACCGCACTCCAGCCTGGGCGACAAAGTGAGACTCCTTCTCAAAAAAAAAAAAAAAGAAAAGAAAAAGAAAATAGCTATAAATATGGAGATGACTAATTCATATGAATGTTATGAAGATTAAAAGAGTTAATGCAAGTAGTGCATTAGAACTATGTCTGGCCCATAATAAGTAAACCTTAAACAAATATTAGCTATCAGCTATGAACTACAGGAAAGAGCGCACACGCAAACACACACACAGAAAATAGGTTTACGTTTAGTTCCTGACTTACTTAGCTAAGGATCCAAAATCTTATTAGCAGTCAGACTGCCACTCAGAGCAAGAACAGATGTAGCATGGCTCAACACAGTTGTCACTGGCCTCCAGAGTCATGCACTACCAATAAGATAACAAGGTGACATTTTGCCATATTTAACAAGTTCAGTTATTAGGGTGACACTTCTCTTTGATGCTCAGGGCTTACATCACCATTTGGGGAATAACAAACTCTAACAAGCTACGCCCTTTAATGGAAAATTACAAATATCTGGGTTCTTGCTGGTTCTTGAGCCAAACCCAGTGCCAATAAGGCCACAACTTTACCTAAGAAGATGAAGCAGGATCAATGTACAGATATTCCTGAACAGCCTCACTTCCTCCAGCTTGATAGTGTTTGGAAAGACTGATTCCCCACAGATTGCCTCTGTGAAGTAGAACTGGGGTTCTGATCACTGTGGAGATGAAATATCCAAAATTATGGTACCAGCCATAGATCTAATTAGCTCATCAGGAAAAAAAAAAAAGACATATATAAAAATATGATGAACTTTATAGACAAGATTAGGAGGGGTGAAATAAAGATGCAAAATTTTGCAAAATGAAATGTAACACTCTGTGGTAATAAGATAATGCTGCTTGGAGAAAACTGCATTTAAGTTAGGTAGAAAGCAGGTAAGAAAGCATTCCATCTACAAAGAATAAATAAGTATAGGAAAGCAGCAATGCAAAAGGAGAGCTTAGGCAACATAAGTGTTACAGTTTGACTAATTCCACTATGAAACGTCATGGAAAACCTACAGCCTTTGAGGGTGTGTACTAAGTTGAAAGATGAAAGTAAAGTATTTCAAAAAGTGTAATCTCTTTTCTCTTTACACTTTTTCTCTAGATGACTCAACGAGTCTCATAGTTTTAAATATTATCTCTGTGATGCCAACTCCCAGACCTCCTTCTTGAACTTCAGTCTAATCTATTACACTCACATGAAGCCAGGCCGTCTCATTCAACTTGGACATCAAGCAAGCATCACAAATTTAGCACATTCAAAGCTGAACTTCCTGAAAACCCCCTGCCAAATCTGCTCCTCTCAGGGCTACTCCCATCTTAGTTAATGGCAACTCTATTCTTCCAGCTACTCAGGCCAAAGATTTTCAAATAATCCTTGACTTTTCTTTTCCCTTCACACCCCACATCCAATCTATCAGAAATTCTGTTAGTTCTACTTTAAGTATATCCCAAACCAGACTCTTCCTCTCACTGGATTTGTGCCAAAGCTCCTAGCTGGCCTCTCTGCTTCCTCTCTTACCTCAATATCATTGCCAGAATGATTCTTTTATCCTGTATGTCAGATGTCACTTGCATGTTCAAATTCCTACAAAGGCTAGCCAGCTCAGAGTAAAAACCACACCTCTAATTGTGATCTATGTGGCCCCATTCAATCTGTACTTTTCCACATCATCTCTCCCCCAACACACACCCTTGCCTCCTACTAGTCATCTTCCAGCTCACTCTGCTCCCCGTCGATATTCATAGTCATCTTCCAGCTCACTCTGCTCCCTGTCGATATTCAAACATGACAGGCACACTTGCATCTGAGGTCCTTTACACCTGCTTTTCTCTTTGCCTCGAACCTTCTTCCTCCATATGTATTGCCTTCCTCACTCAATTCCTTCAAGTTTTTACTCAAACGCTATCTTTATAGAAGGGCTTTCCTAGCCACTTTAATCCGAAATGTCAATCTTTTTAATATTTTTTCCCTCAGAAAGCCCTGTTCTGACAAAATGTCAATGTCTCATACCCCATACTCCCTGTCTTCCTCCTTCATTCATTTTTTTTCTCCTTTGCAGTTATCACTCCTAACATGCTATGTACTTTGCTAATTTATCAGTCCTTTACTTCTCTAGAAGATAAGCCATCCAAGGTCATAAGTTTTTGTTTGCTGTTTACTATAACCTTAGTTCCTAAAAGAGTCCTTAGCACATAATAGGCACCCAATATTTGTTTAATTAATGAAGAACCTGGCAATGCTATACAAACTACATTAGAAGGAGAAAATATTATAACTAGAATACCATATTCTCAAATTCTCAAAAATACGTGTTTAGTAGCAACAATGCTGCAAGGTTTCTGGGGAATGAAAAGATAAAAGGACCATGTGAGAGAGAGACACAATTAACTGTAATCTAAATATTCACAACTTTCACAAAGAAAATGCTATAAGGACTTGAGGGAAAATTCCACTGGTGGGGAACTACTGCAGCAGCCTAGGCATCAGGGGATCAGGCCCTAAATTGAACATAATGAAAAAAAATGGAAAGGAAAGGACAGGTGTGATTATCAGAATAGACAGAAACAGTTGGTAGAGATTGGCTATTACTTGAACAGGGAAAGAAATATCATAAATTTTCAAGCTTAGAAAATGACACGAACATAGTGCCACTTTTAAAAGGGGGGAGTGTATACAAAATTAAGGGAAAAAATGACTAGTCCAACATTAAACATGCTTTGTTTGAGGTGACAGCAGACCATACAAGTGGAAATTTCAAGTCACAGTTCTAGACCGAGAACTGTGACTCACAATTTTAAGAAATACAGAATTAGGAGAGTTTTCCCCACTACAGAGAGAGAATTGAAACTGAAAAAGGTGAGATTTCTAACCAAAAGACTAAAGAACACCATGGGAAATAGGTGAACTTACAGATCAGGGGAAACAAGGGGTGCAAATGAACATGACAGACTAAAGGAAGTTAAAGAGGAAAAAAACCAGGACACCTCAAAATCCCTATAAATATAAAAATTTATTCAGGATTTTAAAAATAACCAAACTACCACCACTTTCATATTTAATAATTTTGCAAATATGTTCATTTAGGTACTCAAAATCTCAGATGAAACCAAAGCAATACTTCAGTCTTCATTTAAAATTGTCAGACTGGTATTATTATTTTCCTGGTAACCTCTGAAACAAAAATCAGCTTGTATACTTTTGCACATTTAATTGGATTGTAGTTTGGATGTAAGATAAAGAATGTGATGCAACAAGACTCTGTCACCCAGGAATCCACATAATATCATGGAAAATTGTGCAGCCTTCTTTATAATTGTAATTCAACCCTGCTCAGCATCTGGCCCCGTTCCATATATATAAAGAGTACTTAATATATATTCATTTATAAAAGTAGCAAATAAGACAAGTAAGAAAATACCAAAATGGGTAGATTTCAAGTAACTAATTCTGTGGAGAAATGGGAAATGGAGAGCTATTGTCTAATGGACACAATGTTTTGGTTTGAGAAGATGAAAAAGGGTGGTGGTAACTGTTGTATAATGATGTGAATGTACTTAATGCCACTGAATTGTGCACTTAAAATAGTTAAAATGGTAAATTCTATGTTATGTATATTTTACCACAATAAAAAAATATAACTAGTTCAGCTCACATTTTATGCTATAAGCTAAATGTTAATTCTCCAAGAACAATGGTTATATCAATATTCTTTTTAATCCCAAGTCTCTGAATTCATGATTGCAATTCAATAATGAGGAAAAGCTTTGGTCCAAGATGAAACTGACAAAGGAAAATAGAGAACAAGATAAAAACAGGGTTTTTCTATTTAAAACAATTTTTTTCTTTTTTTCTTTTTTTTCTTGAGACAGATTTTCAATCTTGTTGCCCAGGCTGGAGTGTAGTGGTGCGATCTCCGCTCACTGCAACCTCCGCCTTCTGGGTTCAAGTGATTTTTCTTGCCTCAGCCTTCCGAGTAGCTGGGACTACAGTCACACAGCACCATGCCTTGCTAATTTTGTATTTTTAGTAGAGACAGGGTTACACCATGTTGCCCAGGCTGGTCTCAAACTCCTGACCTCAGGTGATCCACCCACCTCAGCCTCCCAAAGTGCTGGGATTACAGGAGACAGCCACCATGCCTGGCCTAAAACAATTTTTAACAACTATTTTTCTTTACATTTTACTTACGTCACTTCATATTAAAGCTACAATACATTTAGCAATTACATTAATAAGTCAACCATCTAATGTTTTAAAGGTTAAATTAAAAAGCAATGTTTCAAATACATAAAATTTAAAACATATTTAGTACTACTAGTCCCCTGGAAAGTCAGCCATAAACATATGGGGAATGAAAGGTTTTCATCATGCCATAGCTCAAGCAGTAACCAAATGAATAGGAAATGCTCCTTTTATCTGGTGTCTTCAGCTTTCCATAAATTTGATATTTAATTCTGCCAGAACTCGTTCCTCCCTGGTCACCACAAAACATATCACCACACCTCTACTCCATTTGTGGTCCAAAACCTTATCATTCCTACCTGAAACAACCCAGTGCACTACAACCACCCAAATGCTATTTAACCTTCAAGTAAAGATCTCACCTCTAACATAAAATCATCTTCTACCAGGCCAAAACATACTGATTGCTTCATTGCTAAATTCTCATATCTCTTGTAGTCTAATCAGTGCTTCTCAAGCAATCGACAGTGAGGTGCCATTTTTTAATTTTTCTATGCCATTGTGGACTGATATTTTTATAAAATGAAATTAAGATGATTACCAGAAATTTTTATAAACATGCAAACTAGGCCGGGCACGGTGGCTCACGCCTGTAATCCCAGCACTTTGGAAGGCCGAGGTGGGCGGATCATGAGGTGAGGAGATTGAGATAATCCTGGCTAACACAGTGAAACCCTGTCTCTACTAAAAATACAAAAAATTAGCCAACCGTTGTGGTGTGCGCCTGTAGTCCCAGCTACTCAGGAGGCTAAGGCAGGAGAATGGCGTAAACCCAGAAGGCAGAGCTTGCACTGAGCCGAGATCGCGCCACTGCACTACAGCCTAGACGACAGAGCGAGACTCTGTCTCAGGAAAAAAAAAAAAAAGAAAATTAGAAGTCAAATTCTTTATTATAAATTTCAACCAATATAAAACTACCCTGTCAAATGACTATAAAAGTTTCTAAAGCGTATTCTCAATTTCTTTACTTATATTCCAGCAAAGCAGTAATAAACAGTTCATGGACTGACATCCGTCTACAGAATACACTTTGAGTAGAAATAAACAATCAGGGCTTCAGTCAATAAATATTTATGATATACTCAGCATGAAATCTTCACCATGCTAGACACTGAAAGACAATGACAAAGGTATAAAGCAAAGACTTTTCCTTTAGAGAGTGTATACTTCTATACTTTGTAAAGAAGAACACGAAGAAGTGTAAAACAATTACAAATAATATGGATAAATAAGCTTTGTTGCTGAGTAGAGGAAAAACATTACTAAATTTGCAGTAGTCAGAAGACTTGAAAAAAGTGAAATCTGAATTCAACATTTATGTTTCAATAGGACTCAGATATGGAAAAGATAATTACTCCAGAGAGTAGAGACCACATATACAAAAGTAAAAGAATGAACATGGCATGTACATAACACAATAAACTGGGTAGCTCTCAGTAGAAGGACAAGTACTGACAGGCGAGTATTGAAAGCCAGAGTTCACACAAAATATGAGCAAGGAAAAAAATTGCTGAACATTTCTAAAGAAGTACTATTATAGCCAGGTGCAGTGACTCATGCCTGCAATCCCAGCACTTTGGGAGGCAGAGGTAGGTAGATCACTTGAGGGCAGGAGCTCGAGACCAGCCTGACCAACGTGGCAAAAACCCATCTCTACTAAAAACACAAAAATTAGCTGGGCATGGTGGCACATACTTGTAATCCCAGCTAGTAGGGAGGCTGAAGCAGGAGAATCACTTGAACCCGGGAGGTGGAGGTTGCAGTGAGCCGAGATCACGCCACTGCACTGTAGCCTGGGCAACAGAGCGAGACTCTATCTCAAAAAAAAAAAAAAAAGAACTGTGACACAATCTATGTTCTAGAAAGATAAGCCAGTAGTGACATCAAAGTTGGAGTAGAGTAGAAATTCTTCAGGTTGCAAGGATTATATATTATACCTTTTTACATATCCTCCAGAACCCCCTATTTATTGATCCTCAGCCCATCATAGATAGAAAATGCATCTTGTTCAAGCAACATATATTTTTTCAAAAATTAAAATTCTGTTAAGGGTACTAATTGAAGGTATTCCAGATTTACTTCATCTGAACTCCTGAAACTTAAAATTTAAAAAACAATGTACAGATACTTGACTCTGTATAATAATGAAGAGAACTCAGCTAGGAAAGAGACAACCATTGGCCACTAAGAGATTCCAAATATTTCCTCAAAGGCAAAAAGTGGACAGGAATGTACTGACAACTGAAGCAGAATATAACATACTAGTGATCCATGCTCCTTTGGGTGTCACTTTGCCAGCCGGAAACTTCCGTGGCTGGCGGTGCCTCTGCTTGAGTTTCGCTCACGCCCACTGGACTGTTCCACCCACTCGACCCAGCCTGCTGCACTTGGCTCTCACTATTGGCCTGGATCCCACGGCTGCTAAGGGTTAGCCAGGCACTCAGTGACAGGGATGTATGAGCAATCAAGTGTGGAATCCAGCCACTGCACACAGCCAGGCATACCAGCTGCTGCTGCAGAGTGGGCAGCTCCAAGCACCAGCACAGGCACTGGCTCCATGTGAGGCTCTGGCTGGACCAGATGTATCGCAAGCAGCTTCTGCTGCAAAGACCAATGTCTGGATAAGGGGAACAAGGTGGCACCCAAAAGCCTGGAGATGCCAGGAACCACAGAGCACCAGTGTTACATCACATCACAGCTCTGGCGCAGGAACTCCCAAGGTCTGGGCTTCAGAAGGGCTGCAGCTCTTCTCTCCTTCTCATTGCCTGCAGTGCAGAGAGCAGGGGATGGCAACACGTTTCAGTGGGGAGTGTTTAAGCTCGTTTGTGGTACAGCTCTTTCAGTCGCACCACCCCACTGCAGCCCGTGGCTGGCCCAGCCCCACCTGCTGCTTCCCACTGCATGGGGCGGCCGCCCGGCGCCAACAAAGGGTGGGAGTGCTATAGTGTTATAGCAGTTCTGCCTCAGGAAATCCCAAGGTCTGGGCCCCCAGAAGGGTTGTCACTCTTCACTCTCACAGTCCAGGAGTGTGTCACTGCCTGCAGCTTGGCAAGCAGGCCAGGAAAGCATCACAGCTTTCACACCCACCATTCGGTGAGTCCGTAGTTCTTCTCCCATATCCAGGAAGAATGAGGTTACACGGACAACTGGAGGGTGAACAAGGCAGAGGGAAGCTTTATTGAGCAGCAGTAACAGCTCTCAGTAAAAGAAGATGCGTAGTGGGTAGCTCCTTTCCACCAGCAGGTCATCCTGAAGAGTATCTGAGTCTGGATGAGTCTAGGGTTTTTATGGGCTCAGAAGGGAGGAAGTACATGCTGATTGATCCATGGGTAGCCATGGGCAGGCATGGAAAAAACACCATAAGTTCTCACTCTGGGTCGCGAACTCCACCTGTAATTGACAGCCTGGCCCCCAGGCTTCAGGCCATCTCTGGCTTCAAGACGGGGTTTCACCAGGTACCTGCCCCTTCCCACCTAGGAATATGTCTGCCTCCCGTTGCCATCAACATGCCATTTGTGCCCAGGCTGTCTGTGCAGAGGGGAGCCCACAGGCCCACACCAAGCTGCCCTCAGCACCCCCGGCCTCCCTCTGAGCTCATCAGTGCCCAAAGTTTCAGAGTTTCAGTTCCCTCTGAGCTCGTCAGTGCCCAAGGTAGCAGCGGGGGCGGTGGGGGTTGGTGTGTCAGTGTTGCCCCAAGAATGCAAACACCTGGCTGGGTCACGACAGTGCCTGGGCTAAGCTACAACTTTGCTCCACACCAGAGTGAGCACTGAGAGTAGGGAGAGTGGGAGCAGGCACTTCCGAACCTGCAGGGAAAAGAGGCTTCCTGGGCCCCAGAGAGCACAGGGATGCCCAGGTCCGGAGGCATGGCTGGGTGGCTGCAGCTGCACCTAGGAGCGCAGGCTCCTGCCCCACCGACTTGGTAGAGTGTGAGGCTTCCACTGGGATCACCTGTTCCCACCCTCTGCTGGCTCCACGGAGGGCACAGCCCCAGATGCACCTCCCCTACTGCAGCTGGCTCAACCGCAGCAGCTGTTCCAGATGAGCCGCCACCATCACTAGGAGGAAGCTGCAATCGAGATAAAAGTTGGCCTGTGCACTGAAATCTTAAGAGATTCTGGGTTCAGAGCACCTGAGGAACTATCTCTAAGGAACATTAAGGAAAGAGTGAGAAGGTTAGCTAGGAACAGAGACTAACTAAAGATCTGAATATAAGAAAACCGTATCAAACAAATCCGTTTTCTTCCATCTCTGTCCACAGCAAATACAAGGGCCCTAGTATTTACCTCCAGCTAAAAATAGTAATAAAAGGATGGGCCTCCTTTGTAGCAAAACTTCATCTCTCAGGCCCTTTACATCTAGGCAGGACCATGTGTCTAGTTTTAGCCAATGGAATGTAGGAAGTAATCTGTCATTTCCTTGCTAAGGCAATTAAGAAGTGCCTTCTCCATTGTCTCTCCCCTTCCATTACAAGAGACAGAGAATCACAGAACATTTTAAGGATGGTATAACCATAAAACAGAAGGAATTAGGGTCACTGAATCATCACATGAAGGAAAGCTGCCTGCTAAGAACATCTTCAGTGGATGGTTAAAGGATTAAAAAAATACAGGGCTATTTTGTTGTCATTAAGATCTTCAGGTTTCCCTTTTATAGCAACTAGCATCCTTATTCATTAGAGCCCTTCTTATAAAAGGAAGAAAGGAAAAATTAACTTTACACAAATCATAAGACCCAAGTTCAACATTAATAATCATGTGAGAAAGTATGCTTTTTCCATAAAGGTGGATAAAGGGAGAAAAAGTGAATATTTGCAGAATAGTTATCTAATCTACTATAATCTAGCCAATTATAGACAAAAGACTGTGACTGCTATGTAGCAAAAGCTGATTAATGTAAGAACAACCAAGAGGCTAGGCATGGTGGCTCATGCCTGTAATCCCAGCACTTTGGAAGGCTGAGACGGGAAGATTACTTGAGGCCAGGAGTCCAAAACTAGCCTGACCAACATGGTAAAACCCCATCTCCACTAAAAATACAAAAATTAGCCAGGCGTGATGATGCACGCCTGGAGTCCCAGCTACTCAGGAGGCTGAGGCAGTAGAATTGCTGAGGCAGTAGAACCCAGAAAGTGGAGGCTGCAGTGAGCCAAAATCATGTCACTATACTCCAGCCTTGGCAACAGAGCAAGACTGAATCTCCAAAAAAAAAAAAAAAAAAAAAACCCAAGAGAAAAACAAAATATTACAATTATCAAATATTGGTAGGAATATGGAAGAGGGAAAGAGAGTAATGAAATTGAACTACATATTTTGCAAAAAGGGAGTAAACAGATGATGTCTAAAGTTAATCAGTTAAAAAACATAGGTAGTGGCTGGGCGTACTGGCCCATACATCTAATCCTTGTACTATGGAAGGCCAAGGTGGGAGGATTGCTTGAGGCCAGGAGCTGAAGACCCCATCTCTACAAAAAATTTAAAAATTAACCAGGTGTGGTGGTGCCTGCCTATAGTCCTAGCTACTTGGGAGGCTGACGCAGGAGGATTGCTTGAGCTGGGAGGTTGAGGCTGCAGTGAGCCATGATCCTGCTGATGCACTGCAGCCAGGGCAACAGAGTGAGACCCCTTCTCAAAAAAAACAGAAGAGAAAAAAGTATAAGTAAAGGCATGTAATTTGAAATTACCGAAAGAGGCATCCAAATACGAAAAGATGTCAAACTATCTCTTTGCTGTCAATATAATTGTGTATCTGGAAAACTGTAAAGACTCCACCAAAAGGCTCCTGAAACTGATAAATGACTTTGGTAAAGTTTCAGGATACAAAATCCATGTACAAAAATCAGTAGCATTTCTACACACCGATAATGTTCAAGCTGAGAACCAAATCAAGAACATGATCCCATTTACAATAAACACACACACACACACACACAAAGCCTAGGGATATATATAACTAAGGAGGTGAAAGATCTCTACAAAAAGGACTACAAAACACTGCTGAAAAAAAATTATAAATGACACAAACAAATGGAAAAACATTCAATGCACATGGACTGGAAAAATAAATATTATTAAAATGGCCATTTTAACACTTAGGCCATAAATCACTTAGGCCATCATCCTAAGTGAATTAATGCAGGAACAGAAAACCAAATTTCCCAAAGCAACGTACAGATTAAACACTATTCTTAACAAACTACCAATGTCATTTTTCACAGAATTGGAAAAAACTATTCTAAAATTCATATGGAACCAAAAAAAGAGTCTGAATAGTGAAAGCAATCCTAAGCAAAAAGAACAGAGCCAGAGGCATTGCATTACCTGACTTCAAACTGTACTATAAGGCTACAGTAACCAAAACAACATAGTAGTGATATAAAAACAGACAGCACAGACAAATGAACAGAATAGAGAACCCAGAAATAAAGCCACACTCCTATAGCCTTGTAATCCTTGATAAAGTTGACAAAAATAAGCAATGGAGAAATGGCTCCTTATTCAATAAATGGTTCTGGGGTAGCTAGCTAGCCATATGCAAAAGAATTAAACTGGACCCCTACCTTTCACCATATAAAAAAATGAACTTAAGATGGATGAAAGATTTAAATGTAAGACCTCAAACTGTAAGACTCCTAGAAGAAAACCTAGGAAACACCATTCTGGACATCAGCCTTGGGAAATAATTTATGCCTAAGTCCTCAAAAGCAATTGCAACAAAAACAAAATTTGACAAGTGGGACCTAATTAAACTAAACACCTTCTGCCCAGCAAAAGAAACTATCAACAGAGTAAACAGGCAACCTACAAAACGGGAGAAAATAATTGCAAACTACACCACCAACAAAGGTCTAATATCCAGAATGTATAAAGAGCTTAAACAACTGAACAAGCGAAAAACAAATAACCCCATTAAAAAATGGGCAAAAGACAGGGATAGACACTTCCCTAAATAAGACATATAAGCATCCAACAAACATATGAAAAAATATTCCACATCACTAACTGTCAGAGAAATGCAAATCTGAACCACCATGAGATACCATCTGACATCAGTCAGAATGGCTGTTATTTAAAAAGTCAAAAAATAACAGATGTTGGCAGGGTTGCAGAGAAAAGGGAACACTTACACACTTTGGTGGAAATGTAAATTAGTTCAGCCACTGTGGAAAGCAGTTTGGAGATTTCCCAAAGAACTTAGAAGCACTATTCGATCCAGCAACCCCGTTGCTGGGTATATATCCAAAAGAAAACAAATCATTCTACCAAAAAGACATACATGCTCACATGTTCACCACAATACTATTCATAACAGCAAAGACATGGAATCAACCTGGATGCCCATCATGTGAACTGGATAAAGAAATTGTGGTACATATACACCATGGTATACTACACAGCCATTAAAAATAACAAAAATCATGTCCTTTGCAGCAACATGGATGGAGCTAGAGGCCATTATCCTAAGTTAATTAATGCAGGAACAGAAAACCAAATACCGAATGTTGTCACGTATAAGTGAGAGCTAAACACTGGGTACACATGGATATAAACACAGCAACAACAGACACTGGGGACTACTGGTGGGAAGGCAGAAGGAAGGGAGCAAGGTTTGGGGGAAAAAAAAGAAAAATAAATTAAATGAAATAAAATTACCTAATGAATCTAACACCAAAATGGTTAAAAACGTTGCTGGGAGTAGGACTGACAATGAGAGGCAAGAGACGAAAATTTGTTGCTTTTCATCAACAGTACTTTTGTATTAGATTTTTTTGTTACCATGGTCATGTATTACTCTTAAGAAAAAAAAGTAATGAATTTCTACTAGAAATTTCTTGCTAAAGGGTTAGATTTTAGAGATGTGAGAATCTTCCTACATAAACTGAATACTATGGAAGAAATTCCATAACCTTCAAGTGAATGAAAAATTTGCTTTATTTCCCTTGTGGTATGAAAGTATGACTCCCCTTTTAATATTCAATATAAATGAAGGACTGATTACCAATTCACAGAGAATTCAGTTAAGGGCTGATTCACTTATAGATGTCAAAATTTACTTAATACGTTGTAGTTTATAAAAATTCCTAATTTGAAATAATTTATAAAATTTATTTAAGTGATCTGTTGCTATTCACAAAATAAAGAATTAGCATGAATACAATCCACTGAAGATTGTATATGTACTGTGCAACAAATGTAGAAAACAAATACTAACATATAGTCACATTAGACAATAATTAACTAAACAGGTCACCAATTCTTTCCAACTATGGCAGACATCACAAATCAAATGATACCCCTTCCAGTAGAATGAGGACAACCTCAAAATCTTTCTTAACATAGTACTTCTCAGCCTCAAAAACTAATTACAGTTGGCACATCAAGTGAAACCCCTTTGGCCTAGAGCAAGACAACATTCCAATTAATGCTACTATATGAAAATATTCACATCATTTCTCCTTTTCAGCACCTAATGGGCTAAAAAGATTTTCCAAAGGATTAAATATTAAGTTTTGCAATGAGAATATTGCAGTAATTAGCCATGAATAATATATTTCTTCATGACAAAGTCTTACAATTACTCAGCCAGTATGACCTGGAAAAGCTTGATGAAGATTTCAAATAACTCTGGTACTCAGAGATGAAGACAGTAACGTTAGCTCCTGCTTTTAGTTTTCCATTCTGGTCCCTATGCATCAAAGGATACCTGTGGATGTCCTCAAAACTCCAGGAAGAGGAGGAAGAGGGCCAGAGGGAAGGAGGGAAGAAAATCCTCTCAGTGCTTAAGCTAGTTAGGTTAAACAACCAAAGGAACCCAATTAAAATGACTACTTGGAAACTGTGCCTTTTAAGTAACAGTCCTGTGAGTCCCATTGTGGGATCCTGCCTATAATCTAAGCTGCACAACTCCAGTGAAGATCATTAGTCAATCACTCATTTTAACTAGAAGTCAAGGAATTTTATTGGTTGAATCACCTGTGTTAAACGTAACACTCAGTTTTTAATATGTACTTAAGCAATAAAGGGTACCTCTGAAAACACCCATCCTCTTAAATAAAATGGAAGAAATCAGTAATGCAATAAAAGAGGCATTCAAGTTAAACCTTTTTAATTCATTTTTTAACTAAACGGGATGGATGGGGGAAAAAAACAGCTCTGGAAGTGGACTTAAAATGCAGGGATTAGCTAGCAGGCCTAGCTACAGACACAAAAAAATGGCTTTGGCCCACAGTTTTGAGAGCTTTGGTAAAGAATTTGAAATCTGGTGCCCTGAAGACTAAATCTGGTTTTGTTATGCCCACAGAATATTTTTAATGTAAATAAATTGGCAACCTGAAGGTTTAGCCTTTTTAAAAATGAGGATTTTAGTTACTTTTGAAAAACTAGGAAATCTGGAAACACAGAGCCCACTTCCCCACTTGCGAAAAGCATCCTCCTGTAAGACACAATCTTTCCATCTCCCTATGTTGCACAGGACCCAATTCTTCTCTCACTACACCTGTCTGATCCCTCTGAGATATGAATTATCAATCCCTGTTTATGGAGAGAGGTCTTGCACAATCAACTCATGAGTGGCTTGGTTAGAAAAAGTTGTGATATCAGCAACAAGCTGCATCCAGACTGACAAACCAATGACCTGGTCCTCTGTCATCTAGCTCACCATCGCAGACTTCCCCCTCTAAAGATGAACTCCCTTCAATCCCTCATTTCTTTTTACTGTAATATGATCCCACTAGGAAGCACTTCAATCCACCAGACAAGGGTGACGGGAACCAGGTCCCCAGATCTATTGTCCCAGTAGGCTCCTGTGCCTCTAGGTAAATTTATGGGTGCATGCTAAGAGAAAACTGGAAAGGTATTATGTCACCTCTACCTGTCAACAATGTCTGAAACCCAGAAATCACTCAGAAAACAATATTTTTTCAAGAAATATTAGAATTTAGGCAATGTTCATGTTTATTGGTAGCCTTGAACAGCATTTCATGATGCAGCTAAAATAAAATGTCATAGTTACTTTTTTCTATTATAAAATTGCAAGCGATTCCGTACAATAAAAGTTATATTTAACCCAAAGAAAGTTGCCAAACTTAAGCAAAAATGGAAAAAAAGCTATAGTAAATACATATTTAATATCCCAATTACCTAACTAGGAAAAACACTAAACTTAATATGTTAGAAAAGAAGAAATATAAAAGTATTAAATGCTTAATTTCTCTCTAAAAGAATTAATCATAATAAGTGTAACAAGAAAAACAGAACAGGCCACTGACTACCAACAGGCAGGCATATCAATCTACCAGAGCACATATCTACCTTAGTGTTATAGTCCTATCCACCACTCGTTGCCTGGGTTTCAAATCCAAATAAGCATGGTGGTTGCTATAGTGACAATATGCCACTTTTGGAACCTGGAGCTTAGTACTACTAGGTACTTATGAGCTTCATAACGTCAGTACTTCCTCCCACACTCTGAATCATAGCTCAGATTTTATAACTTCACAAAATGTAATTCCATTCTGCCCTATATGAGTCAATTTTATTCTAGCAGTATAGAATACATGTCAAAAGAATCTAACTCAACATGCTAAATATACATACCACATATACATTTAATTAATACTAAATGTATTGGCCTGATGAGATAAATTTTGGGCAACCATTGGAATTCACTGATTTATTACTGAAACTGGGCAAGATTCACAGCTAATTATTTAGCTTATAGTTATTAAAACAGGATTCCTATCACACTTCATTTAATGAGAAAGTTTTAAATTCTAAACTAACGAATTTCATTTATGGCAGACTGACATATTTTCATTTTACTCAGGAACCATTCTTAATAATTAAAGACTAATTATTAACGATATCCAAGAAGGTAGCTTGTTCCTAGCAAAATGCTAAGAAACAAATATCAATCTCAAATTAGAGTGTATTTCTAGAATATCAAAAAAAAAAAGTCAGAGCTGGAAACCCTCATACATTGCTGGTGGGAATGAAAAATGATGTAGCCACTTGGAAAAGTTTCCCAGTTTCTCAAAAAGTTATACACAGAACTACTCTACCACCCATCACTTTCATTCCTATCTAACCAAGACAAATTAAAACATACGTCCACACAAAGACTTGCATATGAATGTTCACAGTATTCATAACTGGAAACGACCTAAATGTCTCTAAACTGGTAAATGGGTAGTGTTTCATCCTGCCGAACCCACGGCTGGGGTCGCCCTCTAAGTGTTCATTAAAATTAATAAGGTATAATTACCTAAAACTCTTGCAAACAGGGGCTCGGAGAAGTAACCTATCACAACTGATAAACAACATCATGTTGTTGGCAAACTCGTATGTGCAAGGCATTAAGAAACATTAACGGAGAGCTTTGCCCTCAAAGGGTTAAGAACATCTAGAACGCGGCGGGGGGGGGGTCTCGTCTTCCGGCTTTGGAGCCCCCCCCTCCGTCTGTCTCTGTAGAGGGGAGCTTCTTCCTTCCTACTTCTTCCTTCTTTCTTGCCTATTAAATTATCCGCCCCTTAAAACAACAACAAAAAAAAAGTCTTGGTGTTTACCACAAAAGAACCAGGCTGTTCCAAAATCACAGCCTCCCTAAAGCAACCCTCAATTATTACATAAAGAGGCAGCCTCCCTAAAGCAGCAACCCTCGATTATTACATAAAGTCACTTAATCCTTTCTGACTTCACCACTCTTTGCAACCAGAGTTTACTTCGCAGGTAGGCTGTGGTGAAGTTAGGGACATGATTTAGACAACCTAAGTTAGGGGTAACAGGCAAAAAAAAACAAAGAAGAAAAAGAAAATCAAAGCTCTGTCATCACTGTGAACTTCTCTTCAATAAGAGCCTTAAATCTCAGCCCTGGGAACAGAGACCCTTCCTCATGCCCTGGAGAAGAGGCTGGTAACAACCTGCGGATCTCAAAACCATTTGCCAATTTTTTTTCTCTCCCTTTGAATCCAAAGGGTGACGCTGTCCTCACTGCTTCCCCACACACTAGCGAGTGCGCGAAAGTCCACCTTCGTGGTCGGACCGACGAGGCAGGTCCACTCGCGGCCTCTGCCACGCCCCACGCCTCCCCTCCCCGCACAGCCCGCCGGGGTTAGCCAGCCTGTCCGCCTGCTCCCTCTCAGCAGCGCAATCTCAGGAATTCTTAACCCTACTTTGGGCAGGTGGGATGGCCGAGAAAGACCCTGCATTCCGCCACTTTGGCTCAGGGTCCTCAGCCCAAACTGAGAAACGTTTTACAGAGAAGCGTGACGACCTCTCGCAATAAGCCAGAGTACCGCCACCTCCATCCACGGAGCGCCAAAATTCACCGACTTACGTATGTGACTGGGCGCAGCGGCCGCCCTAAGGCGTAAGGGGCGCCAAGTGCTGGTTCCACCCCGCCCAGTGCCGCCCCGCCCCGCGGCCTGCGTGCGTCACAGATCACGTGCCACGTCTCCCGTCCCTACAGGCAATCGGGCGCTCCCCTCTTCCGGAAGTCGCGCCGGTGCGCGCCGGACTCCTCCCACCTGAGGCGACGTCAAGCTCAGCTCCTACCACTTCTCTGTCTCCCCCGACTGGCGCAGGGATGGCTGCCTTTCCCTTACAGTATGTCTTGAGGCTTCCGGGCCACTGAACTTTAGGAGGGAGGGCATTGCAGTTATTCAGTGTGCCAGCCTCGGACGCACGTGAGTAGAGTTTGAGAGGACAGAGGCTGGCTCCGGCAGGCCACGCCCGCAGAGGCCTTTCCCCCTCTCCACAACTTGTGCTCTAGTTGGTTCCGCCGAGACCCACGACGGTTCCGCCCCCTTCTTCCTTGTCATTGATGTTGTTGTTCTTGTCAGTGCCGCAGCCCCGACCGCCGGGAGCTCGAACCCGAGCCGGGGCCGCCCGGGTGGCGCGGTGGCGGCGGCTGCGGCTGCAGCAGCTGCGACGGCTGCGGGGGCTGCTCCGGGTACTGCGCGGGCGGCCGGAAGCCGGCACCCGGCGACGGGGCCGGATGGCTCTGTGCGGGCAGGCGGCGGGCGCTGCGTCGCTGCCCAGCGAGCTGATCGTGCACATCTTCTCCTTTCTGCCGGCGCCCGACCGGCTGCGGGCCTCGGCCTCCTGCTCGCACTGGCGTGAGTGCCTCTTCTATCCGGCCCTCTGGCCCCAGCTCCGCATCTGCCTCCGCGTCTCGCCCGCGGAGCAGCCTCGGCTGGAATTCCTCATGCGCAAGTGCGGCTGGTTCGTGCGGGAGCTGCGTGTTGAATTCGCCGCGGAGAACTACCTGAGCGGCGGCGGCCCAGGAGACGGAGGTGGCGCGGACACCGGGACTGGAGGGGAGGAAGTCGAGGCCCTGCAGCTTTCTGCTCGTTGGCTGGAAGTGCTGCGCACCTACTTGGAGCTGGTGCTTTGCGTCCTGGTCAGCATCCGGAACAACAGGTAGGCATGTCGTGAGCCCCGCCCCGCCCTGTAACGGGGGTGGCTCCGTTCCCGCACCCCGACACAGATTCTGTGCGTAATACGCACCCGGCCAACTTCTGCGTTGCCTTCTTCAGTGACGGAGAGTGTTGGTTTTAACCAGGCGGTTTCCTTGAGCGGAAGGGCATAACGGGACTCATCATGATACTTTATAAACAGTGGTGGACTGGGTGTTTAACAGACACCACTTCTGGCGCCTTCTAGGCAGTCATTCATCCTCTCGGTGGCCGTGGGATGGAGCTGACAGGCGCCGTCATTTCTCATTTTATAGATGGGAGAGTTAAGGCTGGGAGGGTGAGGCCTGTGGGTGAGCCTTGGAAGAAACAAAACATACACATAACACGATTTTCTGACTCTGAATCTGTCTGTTAGAAATAGTTCATTGTGGGGGAAGGAGTACTCATAGGACGCTGCCTAAAAGAAATTTTGTAACAGCCGTTTTCTTACCAGAAATAGTTTCGGCTAACTGAACAAGGCCGTAAGAGAAGGAGGAGTGTTTGTTAAAGGGATTGGGGAAGAAGTTGATCTTCAGGGTTGAAAGACCCTCCCCATACACCCCCACACTCAACTTGTCCCCAGTAGTTCACTTAAAAGTAACAGTCGGGCGGAGGAGGGGGGCGGGCAGCGAGGGAGTTGGCCAGGGTCTGCAAAGGGTAAGCACATAACTTCTGGTTTTGCATCAGGACTTCCCTGTAATTCTGGAACCAACACCTTATGTTCTGACCCAGTATCCCTTCCAATCGTCATTTTTCTCCATCGCCACCTCCAAAACCCTATTAATTTAGATCTTCTGTATATGGATATTCTAAAGAACCTTACAGTAACACTCTTATTAGAAGAAAGTTTAGAAGTTCACAAAAGGAGCACCTTACATAGTAAAAACACTTCAGCAGTTTCACATTCACTGTGTTATTTGAGCCTCTCAGTGACACTGTAAGGCAGGGCAATGATTAATATCCCTGTTTTATAGAAAGGAAACTGACCCTTTGTAGGATCAAGTGATTTGCACATTGCTGTATGACATTGGTTTTCTCCAAAAGTGTGTCCTTTTGCAGTAAATATACTGAAGATTATGTTGAACAAGGTTAAAAGCAGTCCCTGGTTTAATGCTGGGAGACATATATATAGAGATATATAGATATAAGGTTATATATATATATATATGCACCATTATTCTGTGTCTTAATCCAGAAGTCAAGAGATAAGCATATAGCTCCAAGTTGTATCTGGGATATGGCTCCATTATTCCAGTTGCCTGTGTGTGTTTCCCCAGCTTTTCACAAGACATTCCATTTCGTTACTTTGGTTTTATCTGGCAGGAGAGGCCATTGAAGCTAAAAACAGATCTTGATTAGGTTAGAGACTTTCTCAGAGTTGAATGTATGGCTAGAGGACCAACTGACCTAAAAGTTGCGAAGTTGCAGTCAGTGAGCACTTACTAATGAGACCAAGGTTGAGGGTGAATTCAGTGAGTGAGTACCAATTAGATTTTTCTGTACTGAGATCAAATTGCATTTTTATGCAACCATCCAAACAATGTATGTGCCTTTGACCCAAGTAAGAACAAGCCTTGAGCAGTGTCTAGTTCCTTTTTAGTATTTTAGTAACTGGTTGGTTGGATGGGTGGATAACACATAGGCAAAATGGAGGTATTTCACATCTTTGTAGCTTAATTCTCCTGTCCTTCTCTTCCTTACCCCTACAATTTTTATTAGCATCCCAATCTGCTTCTCTCTAAGGCCACCCATGCCTGCCTTTCTGGGTCAGCTATCGCTCCTATGCAAAAACATCACACCTGTCATCCCTAATTTTAAGGTTTGCTTGTCATCTACTATTAGCATGGTGCTGTATGTTGTGCTGCTTTGGTAGCATATTCATTCTGTGTGTCTCAAAGTGTAGTGTAATTGCATGTTGTTTGTACTAGTGATACATCAAAGAGTTTTTAAAAATTCTATTCATATGTTTGGAAATAAGTTAATCTCATCTTTATTGTTGAAAGTGTTTTGAGATACTCCAGTGATATTGGAAAAGTTAATATGAATATTAAATCCATAAATAGGACTAGTTTCCTTTAAATTTTAACAAATCCGAAAATGTTTTAAACCAGGTTGTTTATTCAGTGACTGGTAAAGCCTATTATTTCTTTCTATAATCCTTAAACTATAGACTTGGGACATTTGACATTGCTCTTTATATTCCGAGTTAAATTTACAATGGTTTTGCTTTATGATCTCTGCCATTCTATAAGTAGAAAAGAGGGGGTGTGAATCATACCAGATCATAAGCATTCTGCTTCCAGGCTTTGTGCTGAATTCCTTTATACAGTTCATACAATTCAGACTGTTATTTTGTTTTGTTCCAGTTATTTTCATGTCCCTCAGGAAAATAACTGAAAGTATAAACTTGAATTGTGGGAACTTTTCAAGGGTACTGATCTTCAGAGAGGACAATTGGTGTTTTGTTTTGCTTGATTCCTGGGTTATATATGTACATGTATTCTCACAGTGATTATAGTTGCCATACCTGTATCTTAGGTTTTAGGAACAACTAATAAGGATAAAGAAGGTGCAGAAGTGCCGCTTTGAGGGTAAAACACAGTCCTTCACGTTTCGGAAATTGCTTCTCTACAGGGCACTAGGATACCTGTCTTCTTCATGAAAAGTAAGAACAGAAAGGTAGTAAGTACTCATTCAACTGTATTTTAGGTCACATAGGCTGAATTTCTTCTGCAGTCATTCTATAAGAAATCGTACCTAGAAGTGCAAAACAACAAATCTATAAATGCATTTTTAGCATTTAAACCAGTTGTCAGGTTGAGTACTGCCCATTGAAATGCTGTATTTCAGACTCCTTAGGAAAAACGAGTTCATGGTGAGATTTATGATAATGGGTAATGGACTCAGTCACTAAAAATACCTGAACAATAGCCACAGGCACATTGTCTTCATCTGGTTTGTGCTTTTATGGACTGTATAAATGTTTTACATAAACTCTTCTTGGGTGAAATGCTATTAGGGGGCACTACTTTTTTTTTTTTTTTTTTTTTTAAGAATTCGTGTTGTTGGCCAGGGGTGGTGGCTCACACCTGTAATGCCAGCACTTTGGGAGGCCGAGGCGGGTGGATCACTTGAGGTCAGGAGTTCGAGACCAGCCTAGTCAACGTGGCAAAACCCCATCTCTATTAAAAATACAAAAATTAACCGGGTGTGGCAGTGCACACCTGTAATCCCAGCTACTCAGGAAGCTGAGGCAGTAGAATCGCTTGAACTCGGGAGGCGGAAGTTGCAGTGAGTGGAGATCATGCTAGTACACCCCATCCTGGGTGACAGAGCCAGACTCCATCTCAAAAAATTTTAAAAAAAGAATGCATATTGTAACAGACCAGAGAAATTTTGTATAAGATTGATTTTCTTTTTAATATTCTGGGTATAGCTCTAACTGCTTGTATGTAAATTGACCATTTCACGACTCTGTCTGCTTATATACCCTGTAAGTAAAACAGGATCTATTAATAATGCTTAGATTTGGGTCTTGTTGATTTGGCAGGCGCAGTGAAGGAGAATCTTACCTTTGTGTTGTTTCCTACCAGGAAACAATAATAAAACCATTTAAAAATATTCTGAGACAGAATCTTGCTCTGTGACTCAGGATGGAGCAATCATGATCATAGCTCACTGCAGCCTCAAATGCCTGGGCTCAAATGATCCACCCACCCCAGCCTCCTTAGTAGCTAGGACTACAGGCATGCACCACTATGCCTGGCTGGTATATATTTTTTTTAATTTTGTGTAAAGACAGGGTCTCACTGTGTTGCCCAGGCTGGTCTGTAATGCCTGACCTCATATGATCAACCCACTTCTGCCTCCCAGATTACAGGTGTGATCCCCTGTGCCCTGCCTAAAAATGCATTTTAAAATGAGTTAAAAATTCTTTGGACATTTCAGATTACTACCTAAGATGGTAGAAAATGCCTTGAAGGTGTTATCTCCAACAATTTTTAGCCTTATTTTTCTTGAAATATTTCTCCTGTGGTAGCATAATAAATATGTATAACAATGTTTCATTTCTGAGAGCTTACTTTGTTTCATTATTTACTTTAAAAAGCCGATTTACAGAATAAATATATTAAAATATACTGGCCCTGTGACCAGTCTGCCCTGTTCAAGAATTAGTTTCCTGTAGCACTGCATTCCCAGCAGACTCCTTACCTAAAAACTGACAAAAAGTTTCCTTAGGGATAGCCTCAAAGTTATTGAGAAGGAAGGCTAAAGAAACTAACCTCCTGGAAGGCTGTTTTGAGAGGTTTTAGGACTTTTTATTCCACAGCTGTATTGGCAACTGATAGATGGAATAGGTTAAAACTCAAGGGAAAAAAAAGTTAAAATTTTTTGACTGTGTTAAATGAGGCTGTTAAGCAACTTTTGAGTGGAATGATTAAACATCTCCATTTTAATTTGTTAGTTCTGAGGCAGCCTTGGGAGAGTTCACCAAACTCGATCAGTTTATTTAGGAGCTAAAATGATAGTTGTAGAAAATCTATGGTTTTTTTCCTCCAATTATTGAGAGCGTACTGTGTGCCAAGCAGGGAAGACATGCTTCCTGTTCTCATGGAGTCATTCTAAAGGAGGAAGAAAGAAAGAAACAAGTAGACAAAAGAAAGAAAGATTATTTCAGGTTGTGAAAATAAAATCTGAAAATAAAACAGAAGGATGTAATAGTGACTAGGTGGCAACATTAGGTAAAGTGTCAGGGGAAACCTTTTTTGAGAAGGATATTTGAGCTGCAACATGAATGACAAGAGTTGTCCATCTGAAGATCTGAGCAAATAGCATTCCACACACAAGAAACAGTAAGCACGAAGGTCTTTAGCCAGACAAATCTTTGGTCTGTTTGAGCAGTAGAAAAGAAAGTGTGAGAGGGCTGTGGCAAGTGAGGATGAAAATGGTGCCATGATGAGTTCTGAGAAGCAGAAGGAAGGAAGGATTAGGTTTAGGTAGGCTTATTTAATGAAGTTTGGAATATATTCTAAGCATAGAAGAAGTCACTGAAAAAACTTTTAAGGACAAGAATAATGTGATATCATTTGTATTTTAAGACAATCACCCTGGCCATTTTATGAGCGACTTAAGGACCAAGAGAGAAAGTAGGGAGACAGGTTGGGAATCTAAGCAAGATTTTTTGCTGTAATCTAAGCAAGAGATGATGGTAGCTTGAACTACAATGGAGACAGGAGAGATGAAAAAAAGCGGATGGATTTTGGAAGTATAGCCCAGAGTACTTAACAGTTGGATATGAGTAGTAAGAGAAAAGGAAAAAACAATATTTTTTCATCATTTCTTTCTCACTCGATTTTCTTGTCCTTATTACTGTTAAAATTATCTTTTAATAGCATGTTAAATAACAACCTTAAGTGTTCGTTTTATTTAAATATACCTTTTGTGTGTAACCTTTGGGATTTGGGGATGGTAGTTATTCTTAGATTGGGGGATGGCAATTCTTAGATGGAATTGTAAGTTCTGAGAAATAACTTCTGGTTAACGGGTCCTAATAAAGCTAATAAGGAATACTGTTGTAGGCCAGTGACTTATTTCTAGATTCTAATGTTATACTGTCAGATATGGCAGCCAGTAGCTACAGATAGCTATTTAAATTTTAAATAAATAAAATTAAAGATCCCATTAGTTGCACTAGCCACATTTCGAGTGCTCAATAGTCACATGTGGCTAGTGACTAGTATATTGTACAACATAGAATAGAACACTTCCATCCATAGAAAACTCTACTGGACAACACATCTCTAAATTATTTGTGTTCATTTGATTTGGCTGTGAGCATTAGCATTTGTGAGGAAAGGAAATAATGTTATTAAAAGAGTACAATGTGGATGTTAAAACATGATACTGAAAGTGGACTAAGAAGAATAGAACCAGCCTGAGATAATTTCATGCAATGATGGGGGATTATTTTAGCTTTTATTAATTTAAAAAAGGAAAAAAAAAATATGTCATGTTCTCTTTTATGGCATTGGAAAAGATTTTAATGTTTTTAAGAGCATCTTTTTAAAGAACCATGTTCTTTTATGTTTCCATAACTTAATTCTTCTTAGCTGTAATAACTCTAAGGTGGCTGCAGTTTGCATTTTTCTATTGTTCCTATGTATTAAAGAAATAATTTTGGATCCTCTGGAATGAAAAGAAACTTACCAACATTTACTACCGTAGATGAAGTTCCCCAATTCTGACCCACAGAAGAGAGAACAAGGTCATCAGGTCTGAAATCTCAAGCATTGGGTCACAATTGTGCTAAACAGTCCCAACAGGAGTCCGAGACGAAGAATAAGACAATAAAAAATTGTGATGGTTGTTTAATTCATAAGGAAATTCTTGTGCAGCACAGAAAATAAGATATCTCGTTTCAGTGGAATTTTAATAAACATTTTTTTTGAGATGGAGTCTCACTGTCACCAGGCTAGAGTGCGGTGGCACGATCTCGGCTCACGTCCACCTCCCACTCCCAGGTTGAAGTGATTCTCCTGCCTCAGCCTCCCAAGTGGCGGGGATTACAGGCACGCGCCACCACGCCCAGCTAATTTTTGTATTTTTAGTAGAGATGGGGTTTCACCATATTGGCCAAGATGGTCTCTATCTCCCAAACTCATGATCGGCCTGCCTTGGCCTCCCAAAGTGCTGGGATTACAGACCTGAGTCACCACACCCAGCCTTAACATACAGACTTAAGTTGTTTGTTTCTATTTTCTGTTTCTACAGCTAATTTGACTTAGCTATATTAACTCTAATATAAGGTAGCTGCATTTTTCGGTTTTCCGCTGGTACTATATACTACATCAAAGAAATAATTGAGAAGGGGATTTTTAGTTTTCTGGGAAAATATATTGTTTTAGAGGGATTCCTAATGTATAATGTAACTGAAAACTGGTCTGCCCCCTAAATTTGTGATGTGTGAGATGTAGCTAAATAGACTAATTTTTGTTGTGAACTAAGGTAAATATACTATTCAACAAATATTTTTGAATGCCAGACCCTGTTTTAGTATTTGGAGATATAGCAATAATCAAAAGGCCCTGCCATCATAGAGCTTTTTCTTATGGAAAAGAAGACAGAAAACACATTAAGTGAAATTATAGTATGTCAGTTGGTAATATATGCTACGAAGAAATATAAAGCAGTGAAGGGAGATGGGAATGGTGGACTTAGGAGTGTTGCTATTTAAAATAGGGAAGTTAAAGAGGGTCTCAGCTGCTGAAGTGGTATTTGAAGGTAGGGAGGGAGCAAGCCGTGTGTCTCTTTGGAGCAAGTGATTCCAGACAGAAGTAGCACTAAGTGGAGTAGCTCTGTAGTGCAAGTACGACTGCCATGTTTTAAAGACAGCATGGTGAAAACCATTATCCTAAGCTAACACAGAAACAAAACCAAATACCACACGTTCTCACTTACAAGTAGGAGCTAAACACTGAGTACACATAGTTATAAAAATAGGAACGGTAGACACTGGGGAATACAGGAGTGGAGAGGGAGGCAGCAGGGTAACAGTTGGATACTATGCTCACTACCTGGGTGATGGATTCATTTTTACCTCAGACCTCAGCATTACACAATATACCTTTGTAACAAACCTGTACATGTACCCCCTGATTCTAAAATAAAAGTTGTTGTAATTTTTTAAAGAGAAATAGAACATTGCTAGAGCCCTAGAAGTTCCCTTTGTGCCCCCTACCAGTTACCACTCCCTTACTTCAAAGGTAGCCATTATCCTGACTTCTAACACTGTGGGTTAGTTTTACCTCTTTTTGGACTTCATATAAGTGAGATTATACAGTATGTTATCTTTAGAGTCTGACCTCTTTTGCTCAATGTTGTATGTCTGAGACCTCAAAATAATAGTTGTTCATTAATTTTTATTGATGAGTAGACCGTAATTTATTGTATTGCTGATGGACATATGAATTGTTCCCAGTTTTTGTAGATCATTGCTGCTATCTATATACATACTTGTGCACTTCTTTTTAGTGCATTAATGTAGTCATTCATATTGGACTTATAACTAGGAATGAAATTTCTGGATCATAACATATACATATACTCAGCTTTAGTAGAAATAACCGAAAAACTTTTCAAAATGAGTTGTCTATTTGATACTCTCATCAGTAATATATATGAGTTCCAGTTTTTCCAGTCTTGCTAACGTGTTAGCAAGTGTCAGTGTTTTTAATTTCAAGTGTATTACATTGTACTTTTAATTTGTATTTTTCCGGTAACTTTTTATATGTCCTAAATGAGTCCTTTGATAGTTGTAGTTATTACAATATTCTCTCTTTAATTATATTAAGCTCTTTTTTTTTTTTTTTTTTGAGATGGGGTCTCACTCTGTCACCCAGGCTGGAGTGCAATGGTGTGGTCTCGGCTCACTGCAACCTCCGCTTCCCAGGTTTAAGCAATTGTCCTGCCTCATCCTCCCAAGTAACTGGGACTGTAGGCACGTGCCACCACACCCAGCTAATTTTTGTATTTTTAGTGGAGACGGGGTTTCACTATGTTGGCCAGGCTGGTCTCAAACTCCTGACCTGTGGTCCACCCGCCTCAGCTTCCCAAAGTGCTAGGATTACAGGCGTGAGCCACCACGCAAGCCTTAAGCATTTTTTAATATTTAGAAGTTCTTAATTTTAAAAATTCCAGTTTATCATTTTGTTCCTTTATTGGTAGAGATTTTTGTGTTCTATTGAAACAAAAACTTCGTTAGAAAAATATCTGCAAAGTCAAAAAGATATTCTCTTATGTCAGCATTTAGAAGCTTTATTGTTTTACACTCTACCTGGTAATAAATTCTTATGAAGGGTGAAAAAAGAAAAAGACACAGCACGGAAAGCAATGAAATATCGAAGAGGTCAGCCAGGTAAGGGGGAAGGTGATATGGAAATCTGTAGGTATTTGTGAGACTCTTGTAAGGACTTTGACTTATACTCTTAGATGAGGTGCCATCAGAGGGTTTTGAGCCAAGACAGTGATGTGATCTGACGTTTCAAAAGGATCAGTCTGTCTATAATGTGTTAGGAATAGCTTGTAGTAGGGCAAGGGTGGAAGCAATAAGCAGAGTTAGGAGATTGTTGCAGTAATCCAGGCAAGAAGTAATGGTGGCTTAGACCAGGGTGTGAGCAACAGAAATCATGAGTAGTCTGATTCTGTACTTACTTTGTTTTTTGTTTTATTGTTTTATTGGAGATAGAGTCTAGCTCTGTCGCCCAGGCTGGAACACAGTGGCGCAATACTGGCTCACTGCAACCTCCGCCTCCCGGGTTCAAGCAATTCTCCTGCCTCAGTCTCCTGAGTAGCTGAGACTACAGGCGCATGTCACCAAGGCCGACTAATTTTTGTGTTTTTAGTAAAGACAGAGTTTCACCATGTTGCCGAGGGCGATCTCAAACTCCTGAGCTCAGGCAGTCCACCTGCCTCAGCCTCGCAAAGTGTGGAGATTACAGGCGTGAGCCACTGTGCCTGGTCTGTATTTATTTTTAGCTGGAGGTTTTCTAGAAGTGGAATAAAGTACAAAAAGTTAGATATGATGTTCTAACATTACAATGCCCTTCTAGTTGCTTTTCCCTAAATACATCTAAAAATATTTTTCTGCTTTTTGGTTGTTCTTACTCGTGCGTGTTTGTGTGTGTGTGTGTGTGTGTGTGTGTGTGTGAGATTTGTACTCAAAAAAAAGCTAGGGCTTAGATACAGTTTATTATCTGAAAACATAACTTACTTTGGTGTTTAACTCCTTTACCACCAAGCACTTGTACAGCAGTGCTCTGTTCATATCATGTTATATAAATTTGGCTTAGTCTGTGTAATTGCCCCCAGAAACTTCCTGGTCTTCGTTGCTGTGGTCACCTGAAATTTTCATTTTTCTTCTTTTTTCTCTTTCACTTTTCTGCTTCATATAAACTCATGACTCCCTGAAATTTGCCTAGGTCTAACCTTCATATTAGCTGTGGACTCAATATGAAGTCCATATGTGGTAGGGCTGAGGAGAAAGGAAGAAGCCGATGGTATTCCCTATGTGGATTTTTTCCTCTCTTTGCATCCAAATCAGTGGTCTAATCACCTGTGACACTAGACCAAGGTAATTATGTTTTTCCATGAAGATGCTCATCACGTGTACTCCTTAAGTTAAACCAAAAAAAGGGAGGAAATAAGGGCCAGAGTTGGGCTACCTTTTAATCTGGTTTGTTACTCAACTGTTGCTGGTAACTTCAGAAATGAAACCTACTTTTCAAAACCTCAAAAGGACAATTTTTGTTCAAGGAAAAGAAGAGGAAACATAGTAACCTGAGGCAAGAGTCTTTGATCTTAACCCCACCTTCTTAAGCCACCCACCTTCATACCAATGTCCTATTAGAATCCACACCTAGACCACAGGAGTCACCACCAGGGTCACAGGGCTGGGTAATGCCCATTCATAGTGCCATGCTTCAGAGGGCTGAGTGGATGTGTTCTTGACATCCCCTAAAATCCTAAGCTAGCTTTCCTATATTAACAGCAGTATTCAGCAACTCTAGGAGTTAGGCTTCTTTATTATTTCTATTTTACAGATGGTGAAACTGAAGCACAGAGTAATTAAGTGAAATTATTAGGGTTACACAATTAGAGAAGTGACTGCGTTGTTTTCTAATTTTACTTGTGAAATTTTTAAGACACACAAAAACTAGACACATGAACACCCATTAATACCATCACCCAGATTCAGTAATTTGAAGATTTTACCACGTTTGCTTGCTTGCCTTTTTTTTTTTTTTAGACGGAATTTCGCTCTGTTCCCCAGGCTGGAGTACAGTGGTGCAGTCTCGGCTCACTGCAAGCTCTACCTCCTGGGTTCACACCATTCTCCTGCCTCAGCCTCCTGAGTAGCTGGGACTACAGGCGCCTGCCACCATGCCCAGCTAATTTTTTGTATTTTCATTAGAGACAGAGTTTCACTGTGTTAGCCAGGTTGGTCTTGATCTCCTGACCTCGTGATCCGCCCGCCTCGGCCTCCCAAAGTGCTGGGATTACAGGCGTGAGCCACGGCGCCCAGTCGCTTTCTTGTTTACTGAAGTATTTTAAAGCAAATCTCAGATATCATTGCCATTTTACCTTACTAAAGTATGCAGGTCTGAAAATTATGTCCATTCTATGTAATGGACATTTCTACAATACCATTGATACCTTAACAGGAGTTATCAGTAATTCCTTGGTATCATCTAATTTTTAAAAACAAACTTGTTTTTAAAACCTTTGTTTCTATTCCAAGAATCTAATAAGCCCACAGATATTTAGAACTTAACCACCATAACTTTTCATGTCATTGCCACACAATATGCATATTTTAGTAATTAAATAAGCAAATTGTAGGAGAGCGGTGTGTAGGCTGTTTCTAAGTTGTAAGTGCTTAAGGATGTGCTTTAGCTCTAGATCTGGAACTCATTACTTTAAAATACTGTTAAAGAAGGACAAAATTAAGTAGAAGAAATTCATTCTCTTTTGATGATAGTATATGGCCTTTTGCATGCTTTAGAAAGATTATCAAGCACTGTTTATGACTTTGTGATATTTCACAACACATTTTAGGATTTACATAGGGACTAGTAAATAGGTTATATCCTATCAGTATTACCATGGGAATCAAAGTACATTGAAGAAACTTTCTAGCCAACTGTAATATTTTTCCAGTGTTTTTTGTTACATGTCTTTTTAAGCAAGTGTTATTTGTGACATTCTGCAGGAAATAACCCTGTTGATTTCTTTAGTTCACTTGCTATTCAACAATAAATAAATGAATGAGTAAACAAATTAAACCCAGGTTACTGAGTTCACCTTAATTAAAAGGATTATGTAGCACAATTCCCTTATTTATTACTGGTATAGTCTCCTGGCCTCAAAATCAGGCATCTATTTATTACCACAGCCCAGTAGGTTCTGTTCCAGTATTGCTGCCTAGATGTTCTTTTCAGTCTCTTTTTTACCATCTGAAACAGTGTGCCACTTGGAGGCTACATGCAGTTTTCGTGGCTTTACCATGTGGTCTGTAATCTAGTTTCAACACCATACGTTTGAAAGCTGCCCTTGAGTTGTCATTTTTTTGTTGTTTTTTCTAACTTTTAAATTATTGTTTTCCATAGCACTTAATAAATTTTCATTTTGAATTGAAAAATAAGTACTTAAAAGTGTTTTTTGCAAATGTTCATCCTATACTGCTCTAAAATATGTGAGTTATAATTTTTCCTATCACTTGAATAAAACCATTGTATTCAAGCACCTGGTTTAATTATAAGAAGCATCACTAAGTGGAAATTAAAACCTCAGTTCTCTACCTTGCTGTACTTTAACTAGTGTTGTAGTCTGAAACAGGTCACTTCCATTTCTTTGTCTACAACAGGAGAGGAATTAATTTGATAATCCCACAAATCTTCTGGCTTTAAAAGTATATCTCTCATTACATATGTAGGAAAAGTTTGTGCATGTGTTGTGTACCATACTGTAAAGGGATTATTACCATTTTGTTGCTGCAATTAGAATTTTTTTCAGTTTCCTTTGAATGGCATATTTCTTTTTTTTTTTTTTTTTTTTTTTTTTTTTTTTTTTTTTTT